>NC_042971.1:57547295-57557295 GCF_901001165.1 Salmo trutta
CGACACAATACGACACGACACGACACAATACGACACGACACGACACAATACGACACGACACAATACGACACGACACAATACGACACGACACAATACGACACGACACGACACAATACGACACGACACAATACGACACGACACAATACGACACGACACAATACGACACAATACGACACGACACGACACAATACGACACGACACGACACAATACGACACGACACAATACGACACGACACGATACGACACGACACAATACGACACGACACGACACAATACGACACGATACGACACGATACGACACGACACGATACGACACGACACGACACGACACGATACGACACGACACGACACGACACAATACGACACGACACAATACGACACAATACGACACGATACGACACGATACGATACGACACAATACGACACGACACAATACGACACGACACAATACGACACGACACGACACAATACGACACGACACGACACGACACGACACGATACGACACGATACGACACGACACGACACGATACGACACGACACGACACGACACGACACAATACGACACAATACGACACGATACGATACGACACAATACGACACGACACAATACGACACGACACAATACGACACGACACGACACAATACGACACGACACGACACAATACGACACGACACGACACAATACGACACGACACAATACGACACGACACAATACGACACGACACAATACGACACGATACGACACGATACGACACGATACGACACGACACAATACGACACGATACGACACGATACGACACGACACGACACAATACGACACAATACGACACAATACGACACGACACAATATGACACGACACAATACGACACAGTACAGTACAATACGACACAGTACAATACGACAGTACAGTACAATACGATACGACATAGATAACTGATAGCAGCACTATACCTCTCTTTGTTCACTACCTCCTATTCTCATCGTGTTTGAATGAAGTGCGGGGCTGGGCGCGGGGGGGCTGGGCGCGGGGGGGCTGGGCGCGGGGCGGGGGGGCTGGGCGCGGGGGGGCTGGGCGCGGGGGGGCTGGGCGCGGGGGGGCTGGGTTTTCCCCAGCTGATGGATTCAGTTAATGATTGTTTGATTGACTGACTGACTGACTTGATTGAGAGACGAGAAGAACAGCAGTATTGAATGTTTCTCCTGTCCTCCTGGCTAGCTGTGTTTCTACACGATTGGTAGATCTATAGAGTAGATGTAATGATTGTGTTGTTTCTCCCTGGCTAGCTACGTCTGTACCTGCGGTCGTCTAACCTGGATAATACCTTCTCCTCCATCACCAAGCTGCACTCTGAGACTCTGCTGCTTAACGTGTTCAGAGACATGATCATCCTCTTCAGAGCAGACTGCTCCATCTGCCTCTACAGCATGGAGAGGAGACACGACGGGTAGGACAGGCACAGGCATGCACACTCACTCATACTCAACAAGAAAACTATCTCACTCTCACACACAACATTACTAGCAGGACAGGACAGGTACTGAATGTCACCTGACCCAGAAGGTCTCAGACAGTAATCAGTAGTGTTGTGAAAAGAGAGTCATGAGAAACCCAGTAATAATTATCACATGAGATGTGTTCTTTCAGCTCATGAAACATGGGACCAGTGTAGATACGGAAAGAGCAATACAGACACCATTTACACAAATAAGGAAGTAAGATAAAGTAACCTACTAAAGAAGATTAAACAAGCCAAAAGGAAGTTTCGTAACATTGGTTGTGGCCTTAACTGGGGTTAAACTTTACAACTGGCCAATACAGAGAATGTGTGTCTCTCTCTCTCTCTCTCTGCAGGCCTAATCCATCAGCTAGTGTTGAGCTGCTTCAGGAGGTGTCCATGTCTCGCTACATTCCTCATCCTGCCCTGGTGGTGTCTGTCACCCTCACCTCCGTACGCACAGAGACCGGCATCACGCTCAAAGCCCCACAGCAGGTACACACACGCAAACACAGACACACAACCTCACCTCCATACCCCCAGAGACAGGCATCACGCTCAGAGCCCCACAGCAGGTACACACACGCAAACACAGACACACAACCTCACCTCCATACCCCCAGAGACCGGCATCACGCTCAAAGCCCCACAGCAGGTACACACACGCAAACACAGACACACAACCTCACCTCCATACCCCCAGAGACCGGCATCACGCTCAGAGCCCCACAGCACCTTTCCCACCGTACACACGACACCTCAGTACATTTCCATCCCACTGACCCCCCCCCCCCTTTTTACTAGCACTGATTTGGCAGAAAGTGGCTATTTTTAAGGTTTTTACTAACAGTGATCGTGATATGTGGTTGGTTTTACCTACCTTAATTCTAAACTCAGCAGAAAAAGAAACGTCATCTCACTGTCAACTGCGTTTATTTTCAGCAAACTTAACGTGTAAATATTTGTATGAACAAAAGATTCGACAACTGAGACATAAACTGAACAAGTTCCACAGACGTGACTAACAGAAATGGAATAATATGTCCCTGAACAAAGGGGGGGGGGTAAAAGTAACAGTCAGTATCTGGTGTGGCCACCAGCTGCATTAAGTACTGCAGTGCATCTCCTCCTCATGGACTGCACCAGATTTGCCAGTTCTTGCTGTGAGATGTTACCCCACTCTTCCACCAAGGCACCTGCAAGTTCCTGGACATTTCTGTGGGGAATGGCCCTAGCCCTCACCCTCCGATCCAACAGGTCCCTGACGTGCTCAATGGGATTGAGATCCGGGCTCTTCGCTGGCCATGGCAGAACACTGACATTCCAGTCTTGCAGGAAATCACACACAGAACGAGCAGTATGGCTGGTGGCATTGTCATGCTGGGGGATCATGTCAGGATGAGCCTGCAGGAAGGGTACCACATGAGGGAGGAGGATGTCTTCCCTGTAACGCACAGTGTTGAGATTGCCTGCAATGACAACAAGCTCAGTCCGATGATGCTGTGACACACCGTCCCAGACCATGACGGACCCTCCAAATCGATCCCGCTCCAGAGTAAAGGCCTCGGTGTAACGCTCATTCCTTAGACGATAAACGCGAATCTGACCATCACCCCTGGTGAGACAAAACCGCGACTCGTCAGTGAAGAGCACTTTTTGCCAGTCCTGTCTGGTCCAGCGACGGTGGGTTTGTGCCCATAGGCGACGTTGTTGCCAGTGATGTCTGGTGAGGACCTCAGTCCAGCCTCTCTCAGCCTATTGCGGACAGTCTGAGCACTGATGGAGGGATTGTGTGTTCCTGGTGTAACTCGGGCAGTTGTTGTTGCCATCCTGTACCTGTCCTGCAGGTGTGATGTTGGGATGTACCGATCCTGTGCAGGTGTTGTTACACGTGGTCTGCCACTGCGAGGACGATCAGCTGTCCGTCCTGTCTCCCTGTAGCACTGTCTTAGGCGTCTCACATTACAGACATAGCAATTTATTGCCCTGGCCACATCTGCAGTCCTCATGCCTCCTTGCAGCATGCCTAAGGCACGTTCACGCAGATGAGCAGGGACCCTGGGCATCTTTCTTTTGGTGTTTTTCAGAGTCAGTAGAAAGGCCTCTTTAGTGTCCTAAGTATTCATAACTGTGACCTTAATTGCTTACCGTCTGTAAGCTGTTAGTGTCTTAATGACCGTTCCACAGGTGCATGTTCATTAATTGTTTATGGTTCATTGAACAAGCATGGGAAACAGTGTTTAAACCCTTTACAATAAAGATCTGTGAAGTTATTTGGATTTTTAAGAGTTATCTTTGAAAGACAGGGTCCTGAAAAAGAGACGTTTCTTTTTTTTTTTTGCTGAGTTTATGTAGCGAGTCGCTCTGGATAACGGCTAAAGGATTCAGATGTAAATGTTTTCATGTTTGTGTGTCCCTCTGTGCCCGTGACAGGCCTGTATGGCAGACAGCATCATACTGAACCTGGCAGGCCAGCTCATCATGCTACAGAGAGATCGTTCTGGACCCCAGCTACAGGAGAAGGTTCCCAGTCACATCCTCTATCCACCTCCTAGCAGGGTTGGGGTCAATTCCAATTTCAATTCACTCAAGTGTGTACTTCCTGAGTTGAAATGTAATTGACCCCAAGCCTTCCCCCTAGTATTTATATTTTATTGTGGATCCCCATTAGTCCTTGCCAGGGCAGCTGCTACTCTTCCTGGGGTCCAAACACACCAAATGACATATAAAACAACAGATAAAACAGTGAACTATGTTTGTACTGAATGAGCTAAAGATTAAACAGTACATCATATAACATCCCTACACCACCACATATCCACAACATGTTCAATACCACCATACAACAATATCACAATGTGTGATAGTTGTCTTGGATTGTCAGGTTATAATATATCTGACATTAGAATGGAATCGTTACACCTAGCCACCTGTCACTTCATTATTGATTCATTTGTTGGTATCATACAGGGTACATTATATATTGTGTGTGTGTGATGTTGTTATGGTGTTTAACGCTCTCTCTCCCTCCAGCTGCCGTTCTGTCCTCCAGTGGTTCTGGCCCAGTATGTAGAGAATGTGTGGACGACGTGTCGTAGTAACAGGAAGAAGGGTCACCTACTCGAGGCTCTGTGGCTGTCGTGTGGAGAGGCTGGGATGAAGGTATACCTGCCATCTGTTTTTACTACTTCTATTGTGGATTAGTGTCTCTTGTTGTCGTCTGTGAATGGCCAAATAAATGAACCCAACTAAACGTTGTCTTTTGTGACTGTTGCTGGCTGCAATGATTTGACAAATCTGTTTCCTTGTCCTATGTTCTGTTATCTGAAGGTGTGGCTCCCCTTGTTCCCTCGTGACCATCGTAAGCCCCACTCCTTCCTGTCCCGCCGCATCATGCTCCCCTTCCACATCAACATCTACCCCCTGGCTGTGCTGTTTGAAGATGCTCTGGTTCTGGGAGCTTCCAACGAGACTGTGCTGTATGACAGCCTGCAGGTAGAGAGGAGTATTATATTATTGTAGTATTTATTATAGTAGGAGCGTTCCCTGGGGCTGTGTGCATCTAATGAGCAGTGATGCCAACTTAACAATTTTGTTGCTAGATTTCACAACTTTTCTGACTACCCTGGCAAACTTTGTTTTGTTTTTTTTCCAAACGGCACCGAGCAACAAATTTAGGTACTTTTAAAAATGTGTTTGGAACTTTTACCAACTTTTCAAAAGGGACTCAAATGCTAAAATGCATTTTCCCTCTAAATGACACAAAAACTATTTTCTCTGTCACACACTCAGTCACAACACACGTGCCTGGCTGAGAAAATGCATTGTGAGTGACGTCGACAGCAGGCGCTCAGCTCGTCCACAGCCAGCAGCAATTTCAGCAAATTGCAAATCATTGTTGGCTGACTGCAGTAGTACGGCTTCGACAAGCCAAATCCAATGAATATAGTTGGTCACGAATGTTTGAATTTGAACAGAACTTACATCAATCAATCAATCAACATGTCTCAATCAAAATTGTACAGCCAGAAGTACAGAAAAGAGTGGGATTCAGCCACCCTGAATTTAAAGGGTGGCTGAAGCCAGTAATTGGGGATGATTGACGGGCGTACTGCAAATCAGATATCCTTGCAAATATGTATGACATCAAAAAATCTTGTGCTACAGCAAAGCATATAAATAAATCAAAACGGTACAACCCTGCAACGCAGTCTACATTACGGAGGTTAAAGTGGATAACTGCAGAAGCTACTATGGCAATGGCCATTGCGGAGCATTGTTCGCTGCTAGCATGCCACCATTTTAGGTATGGCTTGTCAAGCTGCCTTTTCAGATTCTGTGGCAGCAACAAACTTTCAAATGCACTGCACCAAGTGCACATAAATGATTAGAGGAGTACTGGCTCCTTATTTTCTCAAAAGGGTAACATCAGATGTGGTGGATGAGAAGTTCAGTCTTCTTTTGGATGAGTCCACTGATGTCGGTGTCTCGAAATACCTGGGTGTGGTGATTCGGTATTTCAGTGCTAAAAAAAGTGTTGTGTCCACATTTCTCGGGCTGGTTGAATTGGAGGGGGGCGACGCCAGATCAATATCAAAGGTGGAAGTTGAGTTTCTTGAGAAGTGTAACCTTACAAAAGAGAATCTTCAGGGTATTGGCACTGATAATGCGTCCGTGATGACTGGGGTGCACAACGTGGTGCACAAGATTTTAAAGGAAGAATGTGCATTGCCCAATTTGGTACTCATCTGCTGTGTGTGCCATTCTTTACAATTGGCTGACAGTGCAGCATCCAAAGAAACCATCCCATGGAGTGTTGAGTACTTAATCAGGGAAACCTACAACTGGTTTTTGATTTCCACTTAACGACACGAGGCGTACAAAGGAGTGTACATCTGTCCATCACCATACCTTGGGTACCTTTTCCAGAGCACGGTGTACCAACTCAGTCTTGTGTCAGAGGACAAAAAGGTCATTCGGAGACGGTGCATCAACTACATTGTTGCTTTAAGCAAGGAGCTGCAAGCAATGCTCCCAGACAACCTAGATGCCTTGCGACACATGGCCTTGTTCAGTGTTAAGGAAACGCTGAAGCACAATAAAGGCACCACTGAAATGATTAAAGTAGCTGAGCTACTGGGATACCAGCCACAAACAAATGATAAAATAGTTTCCCAATGGAGAAACATCCATCTGTTTAGGTGGGACTCAACTGAAAATACAGTCGAGTTTTGGAGTGAAGTCAATAACTACACGGACTCTTCCGGGTCAAATCCATTTGAAGAACTGTGCAAAGCTGCACTCGCTGCCCTCTCCTTGCAACACTCAAATGTGGAGGTTGAACGGCTGTTCAGCCAAATGAGTGTGGTCAAGTCAAAGTTAAGAAATAGTGTCACTGCACACTCTCAACTCCATACTCCTGGTGCGGTATGGACTGAAGCTGGCTGGTGATACCTGTTACCAGCATAAACTACCAAGTGAAGTTCTGCAGCAGGTTGGCACCACAGCAGCAGACAGCTTTAAGGCCTCTCCATCCTCTACTGCTGGTTCCAGCTCCGTGACAATGCAGTTGGACAGTGAAGATGAAGAGGATTTCCTTGCCAATCTATGATTCATCATATTTACAGTACGTATGCAAGGAGCGGACTTTCTGGAACTGGCGGAGACACACAGCTGATGGTGGCAGTGTGCACTGCAGTGTGAGCGAGAACACAGTGGCAATATCTGGAGGAAACCATTGAGCAGCTAGCCAGCCAAGCAGCACAACAACCTGGAGAGAGATGCCTAGCGCAGACATTATTTGAGATAAGTTGTTTGTTCAATAAGATAGCATATATACCTTGTTATTAGCTTGTACCTATAATTGTTGATCAGTTAGGTAGCATGTTAACTACCAATACACTGCTTAAAACTATAATTGTTCAGAATGTGTAGGTTTACTAGTTAAAAAGAAAATAAATAAAATGTAATTGTTCAATAATTCAATGTGTTGTGTTTAAAAATATCTGATCATATAAGATGTGTTTTATATTACTTTTACAAATAAAACATATGTGATAATAAACAAACAAATCTACACAAATGTCAAATCATATTTTTCGCCGAGATGGCCAGTCAGTTTGAGTAACGTTATTGTGTATTCTACGCAGTTTTACGTTAAGTAATGACGTCATCACGCAATGACATCACAACGTCATTTAGCAACTTTTAGCAACAAATCGACCTGCCTCGAGCAACTTCCCCCTGACAACACTGCTAATGAGACTGTGTTCTATCACGGCCTGCAGGTACGGAGGACTGTAGTTGTAGCAGCAGCTACAGCAGCAGTAGTCGTCCCCACACAGCATCTGCTCTTTCCTATCCATTGTTGTGGATTTGTCAGCTTGGTGTAGGAGGACCATAGTGGTCAAGGCATTTGTGTCAAGAGAGATCTGAAACAATTTTCCTAGCTATGTTCCCTTTATTTGAGGGAGAGCGAGTCAGTGGGCAGATGAGGTTAAGAGATAAATAATAGTAGCAGCCTGTGAAGGATAAGGAGTAGAAAATATGATTTAAAAATGAAATGTTTTGTGTTTTCTGCAGGGTCCCAGAGAGGGCCGGGAGTCCTTAGAGGGGTTGTTCCCCTACTGCACGGTGGAGAGGACTTCCCAGATCTACCTCCACCACATCCTGAGGCAACTCCTGGTCCGTAACCTGGGGGAGCAGGCCCTTCTCCTGGCCCAGTCCTGCGCCGCGCTCCCCTACTTCCCCCACGTCATGGAGCTCATGGTCCACGTGGTGCTGGAGGAGGAGGCCACCTCCCGGGAGCCCATCCCCGACCCGCTGCTGCCCACCGTGGCCAAGTTCATCACCGAGTTCCCCCTGTTCCTCCAGGTAACAGAGAGAGGGAGACGTTGATCAAGTGGTTAACTTAAAAATACAAAAATATTTCACCTTTTATTTAACCAGGTAGGCCAGTTGAGAACAAGTTCTCATTTACAACTGCGACCTGGCCAAGATGAAGCAAAGCAGTGCGACACAAACAACACAGTTACACATGGGATAAACACACGTATAGTTAATAACACAATAGGAAAGGCTATATACAGTGTGTGCAAATGAGGTAAGATTAGGGAGGTAAGGTAATAAATAGGCCATAGGGGTTAAGTAATTATAATTTAGCAATTAAACACTGGAGAGATAGATGTGCAGAAGATGATTGTGCAAGTAGTGATACTGGGGTGCAAAGGAGCAAAATAAATAAATAACAAAATGGGGATGAGGTTGTTGGATGGGCTATTTACAGATGGGCTATTTACAGATGGGCTATTTACAGATGGGCTATTTACAGGTGCAGTGATCTGTGAGCTGCTGAATGTTGTTGCCTAGTCTAGGACACTCAAGGTCATGGTAATTACTGATCTTGTGTACAGTAGTCTTGGTTTGTGTCTGAATTAGCATTCTGTCACTACTTTTGACCTGGGCTCATAGTGTTTTATCAGGGTCCCCATTAGCATCCTATCCAGTGGTGGAAAAAGTACCCACTTGTCATACTTGAGTAAAAGTATAGATACCTTTTTAATAGAAAGTTACTCAAGTAAAAGTGGAAGTCACCCAGTAAAATAATACTTGAGTAAAAGTATTTGGTTCTAAATATAACTATCAAAAATAAAAGTTTAAATCATTTAAAATTCCTTATATTAAGCAAAGCAGACAGCACTATTTTCTTGTATTTGTTTTTATTTACAGATAGCCAGGGGCACACTCCAACACACAGACATTTATAAAATATGCGTTTGTGTTTAGTAAGTCCGCCAGATCAGAGGCAGTAGGGATGACCAGCGATGTTCTCTTGCTAAGTGCGGGAATTGGACCATTTTCTTGTCCTGCTAAGCTTTCAAAATGTAATGAGTACTTTTGGGTGTTATGGTAAATGTGTGGAGTAAAAAGTACATCATTTTCTTTAGGAATGTAGTGAAGTAAATGTTGGCCAAAATATAAATAGTAAAGTACATATACCCTAAAAAAACTACTTAAGTAGTACTTTCAAGTATTTTTACTTAAGTACTTTACATCACTGATCCTATCACTGATCCTATCACTACTTTTGACCTGGGCTCGTAGTATTTTATTAGTATCCCTGTTAGCTACTGGTAAAGCAGCAGCTACTCTGGGCCAATAGGGCTCTGGTTAGAAGTAGTGCACTATATAGTGACTGTGTGTTTCTGCTCCAGACCATCGTGCACTGCGCCAGGAAGACCGAGTTTGCCCTGTGGAACTACCTGTTTGCTGCCGTGGGCAACCCCAAGGATCTGTTTGAGGAATGTCTGATGGCTCAGGACCTGGACACTGCTGCATCCTATCTCATTATACTGCAGGTTAACATACTCCCCTGTCTCATCCTAATAGCCAGAGGCAAACAGTATTTAGAAATCTGACTGGTATTGGAGTTAGGGTTGGAGCCAGGGTTAAGGTTAGGGTTGGAGTAAGGTTAGGGTTGGAGTAAGGTTAGGGTTGGAGTAA
>NC_042971.1:57562295-57767295 GCF_901001165.1 Salmo trutta
ATTGGCTGGCTGTGCCACGAGCGCACGCGGGTGGCGCGGGTTGATGACTTTGTCATGGCGCTGAAGTGTCTCCACAAGGACTTCCTGTGGCCGTTTCCTGTCATCCCAGCCGGCTCCATCAGCTCGCCTTTCAAGAACGGACACCGCAGGACAGGTGTGCATCAGGGTTTGTTTGTGTGACTGCTGGTGCCTCAGGGACAATGTCCAGCTGTGTTTGCAATGCATTTTTGTCCTCAGCAATGACTGTGTCCCCCTCGCCCTCTGAATCATTGGGTGTGTTTGATTCAAACTTCGTGACTGAGTGCATTTTTTTCTCAAGTCGCATTTGTTTAGGTAGGTGTTATTTTATCCTTCAATTAAATCTGAACCTGTTTGTTCCTCCCTCCCTCCTCCAGTGCTGAGCCAGCACCTACTGAAGTCCCAGTCAGCAGACAGCCTGTTGAACATGGACACAGCGCCCCCGCAGGCCGTAGCACGCAACAGCAACCACACCTGGCTAGACAGGCTGGGGGCTCTTGGACCTACAGAGATGGACACTGCCTTGTCCCACGGGGGGCCACAGACACAGGAGGCCTTCCTCTCTCCACTAACCAACAAAAGTAAGTAGTCTTCATCAAAAGATAGGAACAGCTGAGACTCTCTTTCCCTTAGATATAGTCAGAGAACTCTCTCTACCTACCTCTCTCTCTCTACCTACCTCTCTCTCTCTCTCTCTCTCTCTCTCTCTCTCTACCTCTCTCTCTCTCTCTCTCTCTACCTCTCTCTCTCTCTCTACCTACCTCTCTCTCTCTCTCTCTACCTACCTCTCTCTCTCTCTCTCTACCTACCTCTCTCTCTCTCTCTCTACCTACCTCTCTCTCTCTCTCTCTACCTACCTCTCTCTCTCTACCTACCTCCCTCTCTCTCTCTCTACCTACCTCTCTCTCTCTCTCTCTCTCTCACTCTCACTCTCACACTCACACTCACTCACTCACTCAATTTGCTTTATTGGCATGATGTAACAATGTACATATTGCCAAACTTATTTTGGATATTTACAATATGAAAAAAAATGAGAATCAAAATTGTGTTTGGGACAACAGTAACAACAAAATAATTGTTTAGGTCGCTTTCTACCCTTCCTCATCAACTATCTCCCTTCCTCGTTCTCCCTCCATCTTTCTCTCTCTAGCGGAGGAGTGCAGCATCGGTTCTGCCACAGACCTGACAGAGACCAGCAGCATGGTGGATGGAGATTGGACCATGGTGGATGACAACTTCTCTACTCTCAGTCTGACCCACTCTGAGCTGGAACACATCTCCAGGGAGCTGGCTAACAAGGGACCACACAAGTCCCAGGTCCAGCTACGGTAAAGCCTGTCCTCCCACTCATAGACAGGATTTCTACTTCTATTTGACAGCCCAATCAGAGCGACAGAGAGGGTTTACCTTAAGGAATAATTTCCCCTTGGTAAGGGAATAATTCAAGAGTTTTATGGTAGCTTAAAGGCATGTACAGCAGAAAGAGTCTCCAGTTACCACGGAGACGACCTGATTCACTGACATGAACATCTCTTATCAAAGAGAGAGCATTTATTCTGGAAGATCACATAACAGAACTTCTACATTCAAGACAGTAGAAACAATTTGATTCAGAAGATAAAACACCTTTTAGTTTTCTCAACTTGTTTCTATTACTTTCTAGCACATCCAGCTAACTGACAGAGTAGGTAGCTAGCTAGCCAACTAGCTATAGTAGCTTTGTAGCCATGGAGTGTGCACCTTCCATTAGCTACGTAGCTGGTGGATGTTTCCCCTTTCAAACCAGAACAGAGGAAAGCAACATTCACCTCCACAAATATTATTTATATTGATATCCATACTGAAAGAAAGGGGATACCTATATCCATACTGAATGAAAGGGGATAGCTATATCCATACTGAATGAAAGGGGATACCTATATCCATACTGAATGAAAGGGGATACCTATATCCATACTGAATGAAAGGGGATACCTATATCCATACTGAATGAAAGGGGATAGCTATATCCATACTGAATGAAAGGGGATACCTATATCCATACTGAATGAAAGGAGATACCTATATCCATACTGAATGAAAGGGGATACCTATATCCATACTGAATGAAAGGGGATAGCTATATCCATACTGAATGAAAGGGGATAGCTATATCCATACTGAATGAAAGGGGATACCTATATCCATACTGAATGAAAGGGGATACCTATATCCATACTGAATGAAAGGGGATAGCTATATCCATACTGAATGAAAGGGGATACCTATATCCATACTGAATGAAAGGGGATACCTATATCCATACTGAATGAAAGGAGATACCTATATCCATACTGAATGAAAGGAGATACCTATATCCATACTGAATGAAAGGGGATACCTATATCCATACTGAATGAAAGGGGATAGCTATATCCATACTGAATGAAAGGGGATACCTATATCCATACTGAATGAAAGGGGATACCTATATCCATACTGAATGAAAGGGGATACCTATATCCATACTGAATGAAAGGGGATACCTATATCCATACTGAATGAAAGGGGATAGCTATATCCATACTGAATGAAAGGGGATACCTATATCCATACTGAATGAAAGGGGATACCTATATCCATACTGAATGAAAGGGGATACCTATATCCATACTGAATGAAAGGGGATACCTATATCCATACTGAATGAAAGGGGATACCTATATCCATACTGAATGAAAGGAGATACCTATATCCATACTGAATGAAAGGGGATACCTATATCCATACTGAATGAAAGGGGATACCTATATCCATACTGAATGAAAGGGGATACCTATATCCATACTGAATGAAAGGGGATACCTATATCCATACTGAATGAAAGGGGATACCTATATCCATACTGAATGAAAGGGGATACCTATATCCATACTGAATGAAAGGGGATACCTATATCCATACTGAATGAAAGGGGATACCTATATCCATACTGAATGAAAGGGGATACCTATATCCATACTGAATGAAAGGGGATACCTATATCCATACTGAATGAAAGGGGATACCTATATCCATACTGAATGAAAGGGGATACCTATATCCATACTGAATGAAAGGGGATACCTATATCCATACTGAATGAAAGGGGATACCTATATCCATACTGAATGAAGCACATAAGGGACCTCAGGGGAACCCTTAACTTTTTCATTTCATTTAAGGGGGAAATTTGCCTTAAAATGTTTTGTGCAACTTATTTTAAAGTTAAGGACATTTTAAGGGAAAATGTACTTAAGATGTTTTATGCAAACGGCCCTGTACTTTAATATTGATATTTTTTACAACTTTAACTTCACTACATTCCTAAAGACAATGATGTACTTTTTTACTCCATATATTTTCCCTGACACCCAAAACGACCCATTATGTTTTGAATGCTTGAATGATCAAATTCACACTCTTATCAAGAGAACATCCTTGTTCATCCCTACTGTCTCTGATCTGGTGGACTCACTAAACAGAGAACATCCCTGGTCATCCCTGGTCATCCCTACTGTCTCTGATCTGGCGGACTCACTAAACAGAGAACATCCCTGGTCATCCCTACTGCCTCTGATCTGGAGGACTTATTAAACAGAGAACATCCCTGGTCATCCCTACTGCCTCTGATCTGGTGGACTCACTAAACAGAGAACATCCCTGGTCATCCCTACTGCCTCTGATCTGGCGGACTTATTAAACAGAGAACATCCCTGGTCATCCCTACTGCCTCTGATCTGGTGGACTCACTAAACAGAGGACATCCCTGGTCATCCCTACTGCCTCTGATCTGGCGGACTTATTAAACAGAGAACATCCCTGGTCATCCCTACTGCCTCTGATCTGGCGGACTTATTAAACAGAGAACATCCCTGGTCATCCCTACTGCCTCTGATCTGGTGGACTCACTAAACAGAGGACATCCCTGGTCATCCCTACTGCCTCTGATCTGGTGGACATGCTTCGTTTGTAAATTATGTCTGAGTGTTGACTTGTGCCCCTGGCTAGCAGTAAATTACTTTTTTTTTTTTTAAATGCTGTCTGGTTTGCTTAATATAAGGAATTTGAAATGATTAAAACTTTTTACTTTTGATACTTAAATATATTTTATCAATTACAATTACTTTTGATACTTAAGTTTAAAACTAAATACTTTTAGACTTCTCCTCAAGCAGTATTTTACTGGGTGATTTTTACTTGAGTAATTTTTCTATGAAGGTATCTTTACTTTTACTCAAGTATGACAATCGAGTACTTTTTTCTACTACTGCTATTAGGTGCTACTAATACTCCTCCACCCCACTTTCCAACCCAACCTAGCTAGACGTATGGCTGCGGTGACCTATTTGTTTGTGTGTTGGTTTCATATGTAGGTTTGTGTATATCTTGTGTGATTTGTCAGCCTTAGCTTGTGTATCCTTGGGTATGTTTCCCTGGACTCAGATGAACTAAATGGAGAATCTCCATTGACCATATGCTTCTTAGTGTTGGGCTAAGCTTACTCTGTTTCTGGGAAACCAGTCCCATATGCATCATGCCTTTTATAGCTTATCTCTCTCTGTCTTCAGGTACCTCCTGCATGTGTTCATGGAGGCTGGCTGTCTGGAGTGGTGTGTTGTGATTGGTCTGATCCTGAGAGAGACCACAGTCATCAAGCAGGTGGTCAACTTCCTGGACAGTCCTGAGGTTCCTCCTGAGACCGTCCAGAGTGTCCGCTCCGGCCTGCTAGGGGTCGACGCATGGGCCTCCACAGACTGGTCAGTGTCTCTGTTTGTCTTTGTCGCTCTCTGTCGCTCCCTCGCTCTGTCGCTCGCTCGCTCGCTCGGTCTGTCGCTCTGTCGCTCGCTCGGTCTGCCGCTCTGTCGCTCGCTCGGTCTGCCGCTCTGTCGCTCGCTCGGTCTGCCGCTCTGTCGCTCGCTCGGTCTGCCGGTCTGTCGCTCGGTCAGTCAGTCGCTCGCTCTGTCTGTCGCTCGCATACAGAGGCCCAATGTCATAATTGCAAAAGGGTTTTCTAATGATCAATTAGCCATTTAAAATGATATAAACTTGGATTAGCTAACACAACGTGCCATTGGAACACAGGAGTGATGGTTGCTGATAATGGGCCTCTGTACGCCTATGTAGATAATCCATTAAAAATATGCCGTTTACAGCTACAATAGTCATTTACAACAATGTCTACACTGTATTTCTGATCAATTTTATGTTATTTTAATGGACAAAAATGTTGCTTTTCTTTCAAAAACAAGGACATTTCTAAGTGACCCCAAATTTTTTAACGGTAGCGTATATGTTTACAAAAAAATATATATATGGGGGATTGGAAATGATGCAGACAACTACATTGATGGAAGCCACAATATATCTGCATTATTAAAGCTGATTTGTATTCATCCAGACCACTAGTGGAACTGTGGTGTAAAGGATGTAACATCTTCTATAGCAGCTATAGCAAAGGCACAGTGAAGTTCATGAATGTTGTGAGCTTGATACTGACTCCCCCTTCTCTCCACTCCCTGTAGCCTGGGCTATAAGCCCTTCCTGAACATGATCCGGCCCCAGCTACAGAAGCTCATAGAGACTTCTGTAGAGCAGATCCAGCCTGAAGCCTTCCTACCAGGGGCTTCCAACTCGAAGCTGGCTGAGCCCCAGCCCGCAGGCCCCAGTGCGGAAGACAGTAGAGGGCCTGTCCTCCTGGGTCTGGCCCTTCCTTTGGAGCCCCCTGGGGGGTTAGGGACAGAGGACGGAGGAGTTCCAGAGGAGCAGGAGGAACAGGCGGTGGACGAGGGGGCGTACGACTGCACTCTGTCCTGACATGCCCAGTCCTGACCTGAGTCATGTTCATTAGGCACCAAATGGAAGAAAATGGACTGAAACAGGGAGGGACTGACTATATTGACTTAAACTTTTTTTGCTACGGTAAACCCTGATGAATACAGCCCTTTTCTGACCTTGCTGGGCGGGTGTGATGGGACACAGGATGAGGAAGAGAGACACTGGAAGTCTGACTAAACTCTGTCTGGAACCAGTTTGTTGACTGACGCGGACTCTGATATTTTCCATTGTGTGTGAGACTGTGTGTGTCATGGTATTGTGTGTATTACTACACTGGGTGTGTAACATTTGGAAGCCTCAAACGCAAGAGGACATTCTCGACTTCTCTCCAGTCCGGATACTCGTCCATCCCAGTGCTGGAGCAGGGTCTGTCGGGTCAGTGAGTGAGTGAGTGAGTGAGTGAGTGAGTGAGTGAGTGAGTGAGTGAGTGAGTGAGTGAGTGAGTGAGTGGGCTCTTGTGTTTTAAGAGTGTCAGTATTGTCCAGTTGATTAGTCAGGACACAGCCGATTCATAACAAAAAAAACATAGATATGACATGCTTCTAACCTCTATTTATTCTGCTCCCCGTAAAAAAATGTTTTTTTTTAAGAAATTTGCTCACAGACCTGAGTTTGGGCTAGTCAGTCTTTATTCTGGGATTAAAGCAGGCAGTTTGTGTTGCAAGTTAGCGTTTTAAATATGCTTTTCAGATCAGAGAAATGCTGTCTGGATTGTGCTCGTCTGGGCAATAGTGTCTAGATAGAAATTTCAGATAGCCGTGATGACGTGCTGGGCAAAGAGCATCCGGGTTACTGTCCGTTAGACAGTAACAGAAAGTTCAACCTATAACTGTATATTTTTGTCACAGTTTGTACAACAGTCTATATTGTACTTTGTTGTGAAGGAGTTCAGATATAACTTTTGGTACTTTTTGCAAGGAATCGCCCCTGAAATCAACTGTGTGCTGGACAAGTTCTGAACATTTTATGAGATGCACTGAAGTGTGTGTCATATTTTATACATCCTACTGTACCGTGGATTTAAAGATATTTACTGATGCCGTGGTCAATAATGTGGTGATATTATTCTACACCATTACGATGTCAGTCCCCTCACTAAGATATTAAAGACTAGTGTCAGAATTCTGTTGGTCGAGAGAGAAGACGTGTGTGTGTGTGTGTGTGTGTGTGATGAGATGACCTGGATTGGAGGTGAATGTTGTTGACGAGGGCCTGACCAGGCCTCAACCAAACCATGACTGACTCCTGAAGGGAGAATCTAACGTTCTCTGAGGACAAACCAAATGATTATGGCGATCCTGACCTGCGTCTTTACACACATGCTTTAGGACTGGCTCTAGAATTACTGTTCAGTTGGCTTCCGTCATGCTGGAGGATCCAAACTGAGACAAACTATATTCATAATTCACTTTGTATTGATATTGATAGCATATTATGTCATGCCAGAGATCATTTTTCTTTGCCCCCTTTTTAAATAGATAAAACATCAACTGATGCACACCTTGGTGTTAATTCAATGTCACATTTCAGTATCGTCTCCTATCAGTGATCTTGGTAATGGCTGTAGAGTTGAATAGGTCCTATACTATTTCATGTATTCTGACAGGGTGTCCATTGTTTCTATAAGAATTTAGGTTTGTAAAGGCTTGGTTGTTATCACCGTGGTAACATATCAGAAGCAGCTCCTGTATGTATGATGTGGAACGGTAAAGACTAGTATCCTCACATGGAATCAATCTTTTATGATCGTCAGTATTATTATTTATTGGTTGTGGTGTTATTGATAATGGGAAAATGTTAGCCTTCATTATTCATTCAAATTGTTTTATTTCAGCTATATCAAAGCAACTAAACAAGAACTATTTGCTTTTGCCTCAACTCCGTACTGTAGTCATTTGAGTCGTTCTTAGGCCCGGCGCCCAGGTCGATATCCCACCACCTGACCAGCATAGAGCTCTCAGGCCCAGGTCGATATCCCACCACCTGACCAGCATAGAGCTCTCAGGCCCAGGTCGATATCCCACCACCTGACCAGCATAGAGCTCTCAGGCCCAGGTCGATATCCCACCACCTGACCAGCATAGAGCTCTCAGGCCCAGGTCGATATCCCACCACCTGACCAGCATAGAGCTCTCAGGCCCAGGTCGATATCCCACCACCTGACCAGCATAGAGCTCTCAGGCCCAGGTCGATATCCCACCACCTGACCCGCATAGAGCTCTCAGGCCCAGGTCGATACCCCACCACCTGACCCGCATAGAGCTCTCAGGCCCAGCGCCCAGGTCGATACCCCACCACCTGACCAGCATAGAGCTCTCAGGCCCAGGTCGATATCCCACCACCTGACCCGCATAGAGCTCTCAGGCCCAGCGCCCAGGTCGATACCCCACCACCTGACCCGCATAGAGCTCTCAGGCCCAGCGCCCAGGTCGATACCCCACCACCTGACCAGCATAGAGCTCTCAGGCCCAGGTCGATACCCCACCACCTGACCCTCATAGAGCTCTCAGGCCCAGGTCGATACCCCACCACCTGACCCTCATAGAGCTCTCAGGCCCAGGTCGATACCCCACCACCTGACCCGCATAGAGTTCTCAGGCCCAGCGCCCAGGTCGATACCCCACCACCTGACCAGCATAGAGCTCTCAGGCCCAGGTCGATATCCCACCACCTGACCCGCATAGAGCTCTCAGGCCCAGCGCCCAGGTCGATACCCCACCACCTGACCCGCATAGAGCTCTCAGGCCCAGGTCGATATCCCACCACCTGACCAGCATAGAGCTCTCAGGCCCAGCGCCCAGGTCGATATCCCACCACCTGACCCACAGAGCTCTCAGGCCCAGCGCCCAGGTCGATATCCCACCACCTGACCCACAGAGCTCTCAGGCCCAGGTCGATACCCCACCACCTGACCCTCATAGAGCTCTCAGGCCCAGGTCGATATCCCACCACCTGACCCACAGAGCTCTCAGGCCCAGCGCCCAGGTCGATATCCCACCACCTGACCAGCATAGAGCTCCCAACCTTCAAACGGGAATCAATGGTGAAACAGCCACATCCATTTGTGATTTTGCAACAACAAAGTTCCTATTTTTTCCCCCCCCTCTGACATCATTGCACGCGTGACAGCAGAGCTTAATATGTACTGCCTTGTTTTCACCATGCTGCACGACGCTCAGCAGCAACAACGGTGGTGGGGCGGCCAGTGGCGCCATTTCCCCCCTACTGCGGATGCCATCTTTAACAGCGTGAAAAACTCTGGCTCGTATCCACAAAGCAACTGAGTATGAACAGGGCCCCATGTATTCATTGTGCTCTAAATGGAAATACTGGTCTTAGATCAGCTGTTTCTCCAGACAATTGTTAGCAGTTGTTTTCTTTACTGTGTGTATTTGTTCTATATTAGCCAGGTTCAGTACATCAATGGTCTCCACTTACTTACAGTACATCACTGTTAAACTGTGCAATTCTGAAACGTTGCTTTGTTTCAGCTTTTTTCTCTTTAGATTTACATTCAGCTCCACATGTTTTACTGTCACTCATACCAACCAAAACGTTTGTACTTTAAACATTATTCTGCTGCAGCTCACTGTGCTTGTAGTTTGTACTTTAAACATTATTCTGCTGCAGCTCACTGTGCTTGTAGTTTGTATTTTAAACATTTTATTGCAGCTCACTGTGCTTGTATAAGCCTCTATTGTTCTGCAGCGTTGTTTTTACGAGAACCTCTTTGGCCGTGACTGTACACTAGCCTGAGTCCCAGATCGGTTCGTACCGTCTTACTGTACCAACTCCATTTCTGTCGTTGTCATGTTTGCTATGGAGTTGGCAAGACGGCACAAACAAAACTGGGACGCAAGTTAACTACACAGCATCGATGTGCTTCTATATCGTCTGCTCTCAAGCCCACAAACCCCAGCTGTGAAGTTTACCTAACGTAATAAGGTTGTTGGCTAACCAAAGACATGTTCTGAGGCCTTGGGTCACCGTGACTTGAGTGCTTGTATAATGAACCTCTCCACACCCCTCTGAGGAAAGATGGAACCATTGCTGCTCAACAACAAAAAATTCAGTTAGTACTTAAGACAGTTTATCGATATTATGATTATATACGTTTCATGTTTCCATCTGAGGACTAGAAGTCTATTGTTTCGTGTCTCTGCTGTTGGGGAAAAGCACGATGTCAGACATGATGACAGTGGTACTCTTTTCATACATATTGTAAAGAACAGCATATTTGAGGCAGTAACACACCCTGGGGTGGACATCTTCAATGCAGTGTACAGTATAGATACTGTTTCTTGTACAATTTGCCTTTTCTACTCATTTTGGTTTTCTATTTTTTCCTGTACATAAACAATAAATTATTTTTTAAAACCAAGGCCATTTTATTGTATTTTTTTTTAGAGACTACTAAAAGCAACATGTATTATTGCTGTACATGGTGGTAAGTCACTGGACACAAGTGTTAATTTCAAGTTTATTTTTGTAATCAAAATACCCTGTTACACAATTCCCCAAATCAACCATGTTAATCCCATCTGGGGTTACATGACTGATTTTAAAAGGTTAGGTGTAACCCTCCCAGTTGACAAATTAATAAAATAAAAAATTACAAAAGTATGATTGCTTTTAAATAATTAACATGTTATACAAAACTGCACTTGATTCAGTTAATAGGCATAGATACTGTAGGTGAGTTGCATCACATGAAATTTAACAGGTTCCAACGAAAACACTCGATCACTTAAACGTGGATGCATTTCAGTTCCCATTTTTCCAACTGAAGTACAGGTAACTTTCCTTTATTCAGGCATATTAAGGAAAGTAAAGCCTTTCTCACAATAATTCTACAAAATTTAAGTTGAGACCCATAAACGGTTTAAATGAAATGTTTCACCTTAATATTGGTATTTACAAAGGACAAGGCTCGGGAAATGTCAGTATCATCGTTACAGTAACAATGTTTTATGGGATATGATGATGATACGTAACCCTTCAAGCTACTTTGAACAATGTGTATTATAGTTTGCTTGAACTGAGTGGGGATTTATGCCAGGATTCAATCCGATCGTGTTTTGGCAGCAATGCACCATTTTAATGGAATTGTATTATTGAAGCAACATGTAGCCAGCGTTTACCGTGAATGTGGTCTCCACGAACGAGTGAGCATTGCCCACAAGGTGCGATCGGATTGATTCCCTGCATTACTTTTTTTTGTGTAAAATCATAAATGTTATAAATGACTGCAGAAGAAAAGTTTGACAGTACTGACAAATGTCATTACCATAAACCAAAAATCACTTTACAATTTCAACAGAGCAGCAATCTGTCCAAAACATGAAGTTATATGTTTAAGGCAGTGTACAGTACACTTGAGTCATTATTTAAATTCAATGGGAAGGTTTGGGGTAGTGAACATTAGTCATCAATCGTCTTGTAATTACAGAATCAGGGGATATTTCTTTACCTAAATTACAGAACCCACCATACTTGATATAGAAATAAATCAAATCATTAACTTATTAAATGTTTAAATTATACACTCATTTTTTGTTCCATCCATCAGGCCTGAGCTGTCGCTATACCTCTGATTAAGGCGACCAAAATGGCTCCCTGTATAGTGTACTACTTTTATACGGCTCTGGTCAAAAGCAGCCAATAGGGTGCAAGTTCAGGCCTAGACAAAACCTCACTAAACGATGCCACTAGCTAAAGGTCTTTAGACGTGAGCTCGTTAGTTTCCTCCCCCTTTCTCTTTTCCTCTCAAGAAAACATCACCTTGTGTTCATCATGCATATTTAAGAGTATACTGGGATGTTTTTCATCACAGCGATGGATATGACAAATCATTTTTAAACCCTTAACTACATTACAATTTACAAAATCTTGCTGTACAATCCGGCTAAGACCATATTTCTTACAGGTAAGTGCATGAGACCAACAGATCCCTCTAGCCTACAACCATGTGGCATTATAGAACCTAGAAAGCACATTAGCTTGGTTCCATCCTTTCACCTGCTCAGAGAGAGGACGCATCGCTGGATACCAAACAACAAGGCGACTGTTCAACACAAACTGGTACTAGCCACAGTAGTGTAGTCCAAGAGACTGCCCAGATCAACAATCCTTATCAAATCTCAAGTACCGGTCAGTCTTCACAAAACCCTAAATACCTACTTCATAGAGTAACACATCGAACCATGAAGTAAGGCTGCACGATGTGGGGAAAAAACAGATTTGCGATGTGAACTGTTATAATCAAATGTGCTGCTTGAGTAACGGGGTGGGGCAAGCAGCTGCAAGAGGAGAGACGACAGTAAACTATTAGCCGCCTGTAACAACCGTTCTGAGTGCCGTTTCAAAATATTGACATTGCGAATTCTATTAATTGTGCAGCCCTACCATGAAGACAGCTCACATAAGACTTTACCATGCAGGTACAGAGAAAACAGCTTGGCTTTATTCATAAAGTAGGAGTGTTGATCTAGGATCAGGTCCCCATCTATCCATAATTGTATTTGTTATGACCTAAAAGGCTAAACTGATCCTATAGCAGCACTCTGCCTCTTTATGAACACAGACCCAGCGCTACCTCAGTGTTAGCAGGAGCAGCTGTCCTGCAGTCAAACACCATGATGGGGGTCAATTCAGGAACTATACTGAAATTCCAATTATCTTCAATACCTTTAAATTAAGACTTTCTGAATTGAACCCTGGTTCTGTAGCAACAAAACTAGAAAGACAGAAAACATGGAGTAGAAAAGGAGGGTTCCCCACTGATAAAATACAAGTCCAGTGCTTTGATTCACTTTGTGCAACAGTCCGAGTCTGACCCACACCGTAGGCGTCAACCATTGGAATATACTTTGACAACACCCTTTCTGGTGATTTAATGTCTGTTTTATGACATCAGCCAATAGTATTATAATCTGAGTTTATAATAAAACAATATCCCACTGTAAAATATTGATATGGGCAAAAACACACTGAAGTAGGATTTTTTTTTAAACCCATTTTACTGTTTAACTGTTAACAGGAAGTACCATTGATGAGGGACATCAGGAGGACAAAATTAATTGGAGTTGGTGGAATGGCTTACCGATGTGTTGCATTAATAAATGTTTTGAAAAAGCGCCACAACATTAAAACAACTGCCTTGTTGTAGTAGGTTAGAGCACCGGGGTTCAGAATGAGAAAAATGTAAAAAGCACCATTAGTTTGATTCTCTTCAACTCAGTCAAACTAAATCAGTGTGTTTCTTGATGGACAGAAAATACATTTGAAATCGCAATACCCAGCTAAATTATTTATTCATTCAGTGATGAGTTAATTGCATTTCTATTTTCGCCATCACTCGTCAAAACATCCTTGTACATTAGTGAGCTCACCGTAAGCAAATCACACAAAAGGCTTTCACTGCAACAATTAAATTGTGTTGACCTTCAGACTACTGTACTGGCCTTGACATCTTAACCAGTTCACTTTTTTAGAAGTTTTCATGAATTGACTCCCTTAGGTTTGTTTGTTTCTTATTTAAAATGTGAAAACAAGAAATTGTTAATTTTGTAAGGAAACACTAGCCTTTTAACTGAAATAGTGAGTGACGCTGAAGACCTCGTGCTTGTTGACAGAGATGGAACACGCAAGGCCATACATGCAAAACAGTTCGTCAGAGAGAGCGAGAAGAAAGAGTAAAAAAATAAATAAACTACCTATTTACCCTCATCCCCACAAAGGAACTCTACTGAACACTGGTTGACCGTTCCCTAGTCCAACTGTTACTGTTTATAAGGACCGTTCCGTAGTCCTACTGTTTATAAGGACCGTTCCCTAGTCCTACTGTTACTGTTTATAAGGACCGTTACTGTTTATAAGGACCGTTCCCTAGTCCTACTGTTACTGTTTATAAGGACTGTTTCTGTTAATAAGGACCGTTCCCTAGTCCTACTGTTACTGTTTATAAGGACCGTTCCCTAGTCCTACTGTTTATAAGGACCGTTCCCTAGTCCTACTGTTACTGTTTTATAAGGACCGTTACTGTTTATAAGGACCGTTCCCTAGTCCTACTGTTTCTGTTTATAAGGACTGTTTCTGTTAATAAGGACCGTTCCCTAGTCCTACTGTTACTGTTTAAGGACCGTTCCCTAGTCCTACTGTTTATAAGGACCGTTCCCTAGTCCTACTGTTACTGTTTTATAAGGACCGTTACTGTTTATAAGGACCGTTCCCTAGTCCTACTGTTTCTGTTTATAAGGACTGTTTCTGTTAATAAGGACCGTTCCCTAGTCCTACTGTTACTGTTTAAGGACCGTTCCCTAGTCCTACTGTTTATAAGGACCGTTCCCTAGTCCTACTGTTACTGTTTTATAAGGACCGTTACTGTTTATAAGGACCGTTCCCTAGTCCTACTGTTTCTGTTTATAAGGACTGTTTCTGTTAATAAGGACCGTTCCCTAGTCCTACTGTTACTGTTTATAAGGACCGTTCCCTACTGTTACTGTTTATAAATAATGTTGCTTCTGGCTTGGCTTTAGTGTCCCTCCTGTTAACTATTGACACAGTGATGGTGGGGTCTCTCGAATCGGCCTGTGTGTGGAAGCAGGCCCAACAACGGGCCCAGTATTTCAAGTATGGGTAAATGTGGTAGGTGCCTCCCAGTGTGTGTACATCTGATAGGCCTAGGTGTCAGTATCGGTACATGTGATAGGTGGAGACCCAGGAAGAGGGGAAGGCCCATTTAGGGAACCTCTGCAGCATGTCCTCTAGCTGAACAGTCCTCTGGTCCTCTCCAAAGAAGTAATGAGATGAGATGGCTACGGAGATCATTCCCTCTGGGCCTGACGGGTCCTCTTCTCTGGGAGGCTGGAGACGAGAAATACGTATTAAAACACACAATCATATATGGACAGTGTTTCCCCTAGAGTCACAAATCGTTATCATTTAACAAAAAATGCATTTTCGGGATGGTAAAACATTTTCAGTGTAAACTTAAGACTAAAACCAGATAAAGTATGTAGAAAATATAATTGACCAATATATTTTTTAAATAAGATCATCTTTGAGAACTAACAACCACCAAAATAAAAACTAGACAGTCAGGGAGAATCTGAAATAAAATGCATACTCCAAGTCGATATTCACGTCATAAGATCCCCTAGACCACGCCAACCAATCAGTCTTCCCAATTGATTCCCCTGAAAAAGAGCCAACTTCTTCGTTGATTTTTAAGTCATACAAAAACCATGCAGGGAAAACTGCTTTGTACATCAAACCAGGTCAGAAATCCCAAAACTCTAGTTTGCAATGCTCCCACATAGGGAAATAGAGCCTATGGGAAGAGCCCTGTGGCTTCAGGCTATTCGGCGTGGGAGAGTCAAGGAATTGTGGGGACCCCGGTGTCCAAGTAGACATAGCTATGTGTGTGGAAAACATTTCACAGGTAAGTACTACTTGTAGCTGTACAATCTGTTTGTCTTGGCTAGCTAGCTAATGTTACGGTCGGTAGCTAGCTAGAGGCTAGCACCGTCATGAAATGGGGCATGAGGGTTGCCTTACAATATTATTAGCTCAGGAGGAGGCAATGTTAAAGTAATCTTTAGACATTGAGTTTTCTTCAATTGAGTTTTTGTATTTGACTAAAACAAGCAGTCAACAAGAAAGTTCTTTGAAAAAGGTAATTTTGGGGTAGCCGAGGAGGGAGGCGCTGCAACATTCTATGGAATACAGACGGAGTATGGAGCCCCCATTGATTTTGTTATGTTTGAGTCACTCAGATAGCATAAGCCATGGCAAAATTGCAGGAAATTAGCTTTAAAACTGCACATTTCCTCTCAGCCCCGTGGCAATATGTGTAGAATTCTAGGAATTGATACCACAACATTTGTACAATCAAAATAAACTGTCTACATTTGTCATTTTATTTTCTAATGATCTGTCGCTGGGGAAACATGCCTGGGTGAGAAGAAATAACAGCAAGCATGGGCTTGGATCACGACATAACAAAAGACGTCGTAAAGCAATGGAATCATTACAGACCAAGTAGTCCTACTAAACAACGCCAAGTCGACAGACTAAAACATCCATAATGGCCTCAGCAAAGTCGACCAGGAAATAACAACAATGAATAGCTACGGATTCTGATTCATACACGATGTTTGGAGAAAGGGAGACTTGTGCCCTGAGACAAGTGACTGAGTGAAACATCTTTCTGGGGAGATGACAGCGGCTTGTTCTAATCCAATCATTGCAGCAGGTTCAACCGATACCCCGCCTGTTTCTTTACAGACAAAAGAACTAGCCAATAGTTGTTCAGAGTGCACAGCGCTTCACACTGTTTGAGTGAAAGATGTTCTGGCAGCTGAAAATTCTCCATCTCTATTACGATACTTGTTTTGTCCGAGTACTCGGCACACCTCTAGTACACTGTACACAAAGACAAGCATTCCTCCAAAGCCTCATGTGCACAAATTCTTGTGAAGCTTTTGAAAGTACACTGTGCATTATATCCAAGCTTGCAGTGAAAAAAGGACTGTGTTAATTAAGGCGCTAACGCAGCAGGTAAAGCTGATGTCATGACATTATCTCAAACAGCTTTGCCTGTTTGGAATCCTAAATCCCTAATATTCTCTACCTGTATTTCGAACCAGAAGTTCCAGGCTGGGGCATCCAGGCCGTGGGAGTAGAATATAAAGTACTCTCCAGCCAGGTGGTACTGGGGGACACCGTCCCCAAACGACCAGCTGGACAGAGAGGCCCCTTGGTGGGGTCTCAGGTAGAGGGACATGTGGCTGGGACCTGGAGGACACACACACACACACACACACACACAGTCAGTACATAGTCACACACAATGCATGTCACAAACTATGGTTCCTAAACACTGCCTTTTCTCACACACCATTTGGTGAGAAAAGGATTGGAGTAACAGATCCTACAGCAGGTAGTGATAGAAGATTGGAGTAACAGATCCTACAGCAGGTATTGATAGAGGACTGGAGTAACGGATCCTACAGCAGGTATTGATAGAGGATTGGAGTAACAGATCCTACAGCAGGTATTGATAGAGGATTGGAGTAACAGATCCTACAGCAGGTAGTGATAGAGGATTGGAGTAACAGATCCTACAGCAGGTATTGATAGAGGATTGGAGTAACAGATCCTACAGCAGGTAGTGATAGAGGACTGGAGTAACGGATCCTACAGCAGGTAGTGATAGAGGATTGGAGTAACGGATCACTCACTCACACACACATTACCCCCTGAGTCAATACATGTTAGAATCACCTTTGGAAGCGATTACAGTTGTGAGTGTTTCTGGGTAAGTCTCTAAGAGCTTCCCACACCTGGATTGTGCAACATTTGCCCATTATTCTTTTCAAAATTCTTCAAGCTCTGTCAAATTGGTTGTTGATCATTGCTTGACAATTGTTTTCAGGTCATAGCGCAGATTTAAGTCAAAACTGTAACTTGGCCATTCAATGTCTTCTTGGTAAGCAACTCAAGTCTAGATTTGGCTTTGTGTTTTAGGTTATTGTCCTTCTAAAAGGTGAATTAATTTCAGTGTCTGGTGGAAAGCAGACAACCAGGTTTTCCTCTAGGATTTTGCCTGTGCTTAGCTCCATTCAGTACATTTTTATCCTGAAAAACTCCCAAGTACTTAACGATTACAATCATACCCATAACATGATGCAGCCACCACTATGCTTGATAATATGGAGAGTGGTACTCAGTAATGTGTTGTATTGAATTTGCCCCAAACATAACACTTTGTATTCAGGACAAATAGTTAATTGCTTTGCCACATTTCTTGCAGTATTACTTTAGTGCCTTGTTGCAAACAGGATGCATGTTTTGGAATATTGCTATTCTGGACAGGCTTCCTTCTTTTCACTTAGTGGAGTATTGTGGAGTAACTACAATGTTGTTGATCCATCCTCAGTTTTCTCCTATCACAGCCGTTAAACTCTAACTGTTTTAAAGTCACCATTGGCCTCATGGTGAAATCCCTGAGCGGTTTCCTTCGTCTCCGGGAACAGAGTTAGAAGGATGACTGGGTGTATTGATACACTACCCAAAGTGTAATTAATAACTTCACCATGCTCAAAGGGATATTCAATGTCTGCTTTTTACATGTATTACCTTTCTACCAATAGGTGCCCTTCTTTGCGAGGCATTGGAAAACCTCCCTGATCTTTGTGAATTAATCTGTGTTTGAAATTCACTGCTCAACTGAGGGACTTTACAGATAATTGTATGTGTGTGGTACAGAGATGAGGTAGTCATTTAAAAATCATGTTAAACGCTATTATTGCACACTGAGTGAGTCCATTTTTATACCTGAACTTATTTAGGCTTGCCATAAACAAAGGAGTTGAATACTTATTGACTCAAGACATTTTAGCTTTAAATTTGTAATAATTCAGTAAATATTTTGAAAAACATAATTCCAGTTTGACATTATGGGGTATTGTGTGTAGGCCAGTGACAAGCAATCTCAATTCAATCCATTTTAAATTCAGGCTGTAACAACAACATGTGGAAGAAGTCAAAGGGTGTGAATACTTTCTGAAGGTCCTGTAGTGGTAGAGGATGAAGAGTCGTCATTGTTCTTAACTGACTTGCCTAGTTAAATAAAGGTTAAATAAAAAAAATACCATGTTCAATGTTCATATAATCTCACCTTTGACTTCAAATGTAATCTTCACTGTGCCCCATTTTGTCTGTTCTTTAGAAAGGACCTGAAACTCGATGGGAGACTTGGGAAAGACTTCAGGGGCTGGGAGGTACCAGTTCTTCCTGAAAACAAGTCAATTAACACAATGCCGTTTAGTTATTTTGCTAAACCAGTCGATACCTGCCAGACATGTTCAATAAAAGTAATAAGAAATGTATGGTATGTGCATGATACAGTAAAATTGTTTTTCCTTTATGAAACACATTTGAAAACACAACCAAATACGTCAGCATTTCGTTGCCATAGACAACACATTTTGAACCCCTTTGAGATACAATATAATACAGATCATATCTGCAGTATAGTAATAATAGTTATTTCATTCAGACCGTAGAGATCCTATTAAATTAGTATACAGTGCATTCAAAAAGTATTCAGACCCCTTGACTTTTTCCACATTTTGTTACAGCCTTATTCTAAAATGGATTAAATTGCTTATTTTTCAAATTTATAAAAGATAAAATACAGAAATACCTTACGTAAGTATTCAGACCCCTTGACTTTTTCCACATTTTGTTACAGCCTTATTCTAAAATGTATTAAATTGCTTATTTTTCAAATTTATAAAAGATAAAATACAGAAATACCTTACGTAAGTATTCAGACCCTTTGCTATGAGACTAGAAATTGAGCTGAGGTGCATCTTATTTCCATTGTTCATCCTTAAGATGTTTCTACAACTTGATTGGAGTCCACCTGTGGTAAATTCAATTGATTGGACATGATTTGGAAAGTCACACACCTTTCTATACAAGGTCCCACAGTTGACAGTGCATGTCAGAGCAAAAACCAAGCCATGAGGTCGAAGGAATTGTCCGTAGAGCTCAGAGACAGGATTGTGTCGAGGCACAGATCTGGGGAAGGCTACCAAAAAATGTCTGTAGCATTGAAGGTCCCCAAGAACATAGGTGGCCTCCATCATTCTTAAACGGAAGAAGTTTGGAACCACCAAAACTCTTCCTAGAGCTGGCTGCCGGGCTAAACTGAGCAATCGGGGGAGAAGTGCCTTGGTCAGGGAGGTGACCAAGAACCCAATGGTCACTTTGACAGAGCTCCAGAGTTCCTGTGTGGAGACGGGAGGACCTTCCAGAAGGACAAGCATCTCCGCAACACTCCATCAATCAGGCCTTTATGGTAGAGTGACCAGACGGAAGCCACTCCTCAGTAAAAGGCACATGACAGCCCGCTTGGAGTTTGCCAAAAGGCACCTACAAGATTCTCTGGTCTGATGAAACCAAGATTGAAATCTTTGGCCTGAATGCCAAGCTTCACATCTGGAGGAAACCTGGCACCATCCATACAGTGAAGCATGGGGGTGGCAGCATCATGCTGTGGGGATGTTTTTCAGCGGCAGGGACTGGGAGACTAGTCAGGATCGAGGGAAGGATGAACGGAGCAAAGTACAGAGAGATCCTTGATGAAAACCTGCTCCAGAGCCTCAGACTGGGGCGAAGGTTCACCTTCCAACAGGACAACGACCCTAAGCACACAGCCAAGACAACGCAGGAGTGGCTTCGGGACAAGTCTCTGAATGTCCTTGAGTGGCCCAGCCAGAGCCTGGACTTGAACCCGATCAAACATCTCTGGAGAGACCTGAAAGTAGCTGTGCAGCGATGCTCCCCATCCAACCTGACAGAGCTTGAGAGGATCTGCAGAGAAGAATGGGAGAAACTCCCCAAATACAGGTGTGCCAAGCTTGTAGCGTCATACCCAAGAAGACTCGAGGCTGTAATCACTGCCAAAGGTGCTTCAACAAAGTACTGAGTAAAGGGTCTGAATACTTATGTAAATGTGATATTTCAGTTGTTTATTTTGTCATTATGGGGTACTGTGTGTAGATTGATGAGGGGAAAAAAAACAATTTAATCCATTTTAGAATAAGGCTGTAACGTAACAAAATATGGGAAAAGTAAAGGGGTCTGAATACTTTCTGAATGCACTGTATACTACGTATTCTAATTCCTAGTTCTATGGGTATGACTCACTTGACAAGGAACTTGACAGGTAGGAACCAGGGGTAACCACAGAAAGGCCTGTCCTCCTGACAGCTGGTCCTGATAGTGTCGTTGATCTCTGGTATGATAGGCGTGATGTGCTGCATGCCAGTGTAGTCAAAGCTGTTGATCCACAGACCCGAGTCTCTGCTCTTCACCTGGCCATCCAGACCATGGAAGGTACGAGTGGTGTGCTGACAGGAAGAGAAGAGAGAAAAGGTGAAAAGATATTCAGCAACTCATGGTAGAACACCTGAGAGGGAATTGTTTCAAAAGAACATCTTTAGCAGGAGCAGACAAAGACATAGTCAACATTGACACACAGTTGTTCATTTGAAATAAGAGTGTGTTTGTTCTTAAGTCCTGGATAAATTAAAATGTGCTTGGGGGAGCAGGCAGAAAGACAGATGGTCAACACTGCCAGGTTGTCATTGTAATATAAAAGTCCACCTAGGTCTGTATTTAATTGAGCTATACACACACTAAGCCCAATGCATCAGATGATTGTTTATTCAATGTTTTTATATCTGTCAGTAACTGACTTGGTTGGATAAATAAAGGTTCCATTTAAAAAGTTGTCAGGTGTGTGTGTGTGTGTGTGTGTGTCTAAGCAGAAAGTGCCTGAGATGGTCTCGGGACTAGACCCGTTTGGGGCGTGGGCCGGAGGAGTCGGGTGTGTGTCAGATGGTCTCACCTGAAGAAAGACCCGTTTGGGGCGTGGGCCCGAGGGGTCTGCTGTGTAGGGGAAGAACATTCCACACAACACCAGCACCAGAAACACAGTGAACACCGTTCCCAGACCTGCCAACAGCCACTTAGTAGACCTAGCCAAGTAGATGAAGTGGAGCTGGAGGGGGAGAGGGGGAGAGAGAAGAGGGGAAGAGAGAATCAAAACACACTCATCAGATCCCTCAAAGCTGTTTAAAGTCATCAGCTGATATGATATTTTCTACTCATCATCCCCATTTCATCTTTCTGCCTAATATCCTCCATTCCATGGTGGAGGGGAGTTGCTGCTGACCTGGTTGGTAGTATAATGTAATAAATATTGCTATGCTGGCGCTTCCAAAGGTTTCTATGGGAATGTTATTTCCACAAAGACTACAGTCAGGAACACCATTCGTTGGTGTTTCTGTCCTCTTCCCTCTTTTGGAAAGCTAGCTAGTATTAACCATGGTACAACTCTACTCACAAAGAAGGAGGAGAGGAAGAGTGTGGTGAGGGTGACGAGGGTGGCCAGGACCACGTCAGGGGGGATCTCTGTGCCGCTGCGCCCCAGAATGGGCGTGAAGATCTCAAACACAACCCAGATCAGGAACATGAAGTGGACATAGGGCAGAGCCAGACCCAGCTGGTAGAGAACAGAGTACTTTATCGATGCACCTGGAAACACAGGAGAGATACATTAACATTAAAGGGAAGGTTGCACAATATATTTCCACAAATCTAACAACGTAGATTGATGATATTCCATTTAAAACGGTCTTTATGCAAAAGTTTTTAAAATACACTTCTATTTTCATCATTTGAATGACATTTATCAACACTTTACTTGACACCCATAACCATGTCATAATATGTCATAACAGCTGACATAACCTGTTATAAGATGGTCATAACACTGTCTAGACACATATTTAGACCTGTTGTGACTTACACTACATGACCAAAAGTATGTGGACACCTTCTCGTCAAACATCTCATTCCAAAATTATGGGCATTAATATGGAGTTGGTCCTCCCTTTGTTGCTATAACAGCCTCCAGTCTTCTGGGAAGGCTTTCCACTAGATGTTGGAACATTGCTGAGGGGACTTGCTTCCATTCAGCCACGAGCATTAGGGAGGTCGGGCACTGATGTTGGGTGATTAGGCCTGGCTCACAGTCGGCGTTACAAATCATTCCAAAGGTGTTCGAAGGGGTTGAGGTCAGGGCTCTATGCAGGCCAGTCAAGTTCTTCCACACCGATCTCGACAAACCATTTCTGTATGGACCTTGCCTTGTGCACAGGGGCATTGTCATGCTGAAACAGGAAAGGGCCTTCCCCAAACTGTTGCCACAAAGTTGGAAGCACAGAATCGTCTAGAATGTCATTGTATGCTGTAGCATTAAGATTTCCCTTCACTGGAACTAAGGGGCCTAGACCGAACCATTAAAAACAGTCCCAGACCATTATCCCTCCTCCACCAAACTTTACAGTTGGCACTTTACAGTCGGGCAGGTACCGTTCTCCTGGCATCCGCCAAACCCAGATTCATCCATCGGACTGCCAGATAGTGAAGCATGATTCATCACTCCAGAGAACTCGTTTCCACTGCTCCAGAGTCCAATGGCGGCGAGCTGTACACCACTCCAGTCGACGCTTGGCATTGTGGTCTTAGACTTGTGTGTGACTGCTCGGCCAGGGAAACCCATTTCATGAAGCTCCCAACGAACAGTTATTGTGCTGACGTTGCTTCCCAGAGGCAGTTTGGAACTGAATGGTCAAATACCAATCGTGTTAATGTCATTGTTTATTTCAAGGTACAGTATGTCTTTATTTTTGCTGAACTGCCTGATCTTTATTGGTCAATATATCTTGCAGGATATCATGGAAGCCAATGTTTGTGTCTGCCATTATACCTGGATTAGGACAGTGCTGCTAGTAATAGCACTCGGGTTAGCATGTGGCTAGCAATAGCTACCATCGTCTTATGTGGACAGTGCTGCTAGTAATAGCACTCGGGTTAGCATGTGGCTAACTATAGCTACCATCGTCTTATGGACAGTGCTGCTAGTAATAGCACTCGGGTTAGCATGTGGCTAGCTATAGCTACCATCGTCTTATGTGGACAATGCTGCTAGTAGTAGCACTCGGGTTAGCATGTGGCTAGCTATAGCTACCATCGTCTCATGTGGACAGTGCTGCTAGTAGTAGCACTCGGGTTAGCATGTGGCTAGCTGTAGCTACCATCGTCTTATGTGGACAGTGCTGCTAGTAATAGCACTTGGGTTAGCATGTGGCTAGCTATAGCTACCATCGTCTTATGTGGACAGTGCTGCTAGTAGTAGCACTCGGGTTAGCATGTGGCTAGCTGTAGCTACCATCGTCTTATGTGGACAGTGCTGCTAGTAATAGCACTTGGGTTAGCATGTGGCTAGCTATAGCTACCATCGTCTTATGTGGACACTGGCTTCACTCCTGCTCGTGTAGTGTTCTTCTCTTGACGTCACTTTTCCGAACGCTTTTCCGACAATGACTTGTCCCAAAATACAAATGTAAAAGTGATATGTCGTACTGGTACTTTTAGTTGGAAGGATGAAACAAATCAGAATGTTTAACAGCAACCTAATTCTGTAATCTTTAACTAACCTAACCCAGACCCAGCTGGTAGAGAACAGAGTACTTCACCTGCACCAAACAAATAAGAGATCAATATAAAACCCTTTCAATTCAAAACGAATCATGTGATACATCAATGTATTGTTGTTGCTGCTGAGCTGTGAAAATGACCTGACAACCTTCTGACTGAAACATCACACTTAATAATAACAATGAACAGTATCCATGTCTATCCAGTAACCTGTATCCATTTATTGTTCATGAAAAGGAATTTCCTTATGGAAAGCAACTTATCTATCGATCTACAGTGCATTCAGGAAGTGTACCCCATAATGACCAAGCACAAACAGGTTTTTAGAAATGTTTGCATATTTATAAAACATTGAAAAACTTTTTTAAAAAAATCACATTTACATATTTATTCAGACCCTTTACTCAGTACTTTGTTGAAGCACCTTTGGCAGGGATTAAAGCCTGGAGACTTCTTGGGTATGACACTACAAGCTTGGCACACCTGTATTTGGGGAGTTTCTCCCATTCTTCTCTGCAGATCCTCTCAAGTTCTGTCAGGTTGCTTGGGGAGCGTCGCTGCACAGCTATTTTCAGGTCTCTCCAGAGATATTCGATCGGATTGAAATTCGGGCTCTGGCTGGGCCACTCAAGGACATTCAGAGACTTGTCCCGAAGCCACTACTGTGTTGTGTTGATGTGTGCTTAGGGTCTTTCTCCTGTTGGAAGGTGAACCTCCTGAGCGCCCTGAAGCAGGTTTTCATCAAGGATCTCTTTGTACTTTGCTCATCTTTGCCTCGATCCTGACTAGTCTCCCAGTCCCTGCCACTGAAAAACCTCCCCACAGCATGATGCTGCCACCACAATGCTTCACCATAGGGATGGTGCCAGGTTTTCTCCAGACGTGAAGCTTGACATTCAGGCCAAAGAGTTCAATCTTGGTTTCATCAGACCAGAGAATCTTCTTTCTCATGGTCAGAGAGTCCTTTAGGTGCCTTTTGGCAAACTCCAAGCGGGCTGTCATGTGCCTTTTACTGAAGAGTGGCTTCCGTCTGACTACTCTACCATAAAGGCCTGATTGGTGGAGTGTTGCAGAGATGGTTGTCCTTCTGGAAGTTTCTCCCATCTCCACAGAGGAACTCTGGAGCTCTGTCAGTCACCTCCCTGACCAAGGCCCTTCTCCCCCGATTGCTCAGTTTGGCCCGGCAGCCAGCTCTTGGAAGAGTCTTGGTGGTTCCAAACTTCTTCCATTTAAGAATGATGGTGGCCACCTATGTTCTTGGGGACCTTCAATGATGCGGAAATTTTCTGGTACCCTTCCCCAGATCTGTGCCTCGACATAATCCTGTCTCGGAGCTCTACGGACAATTCCATGGCTTGGTTTTTGCTCTGACATGCACTGCCAACTGTGTAACCTTATATATAGACAGGTGTGTGTCTTTCCAAATCATGTCCAATCAAAGGGTCTGAATACTTATGTAAATAAGTTATTTCCGTTTTTTTTTAATACATTTGCTAAAATGTATAAAAACATGTTTTTGCTTTTTCATTTTGGGGTATTGTGTGTAGATTGGTGAGGGAAAAAATGTATTTAATCAATTTTCGAATAAGGCTGTAATGTAACAAAATGTGTAAAAACTCAAGGTTTCTGAATACTATCCGAATCCATCCATCTATTCTCTCCTCACCTCTGAGTTTAAACTCCCTGGCGAGGAGCAGCTTGGTGGTCAGAGGGAAGGCCACCATCAGCATGGGGACGTAGGCAGAGCAGAGGCCGTTCGCTGTGAGGTAGACCAGGGCACCGCACCACAGCAGCAGGCTCACGTCAAAGTAGAGCTCCCCCACCTCCAGACGACGCACACCCTGCAGGAGGAACAGACAGACCAGGTCAGCAAGGAACAATCCCCGTCGCTGGTGTATTGATACAGTATGCAGGAGGAACACTCAGACAGGGGTCAATAAGGGCAGACACAGACTGTCGTCCATTCCCCCAAAATAGGCTTATCCATTTCATTGTTATATCAACATCAAGGTCTAGCAACATGTTTTTCTCTCATGGCTACTTGGCTGCATAGTCAACATAAAAAAAACTGTCAGATTTGTTTTGATGCATGTTTTATTGCGCTGCCTTACACAGACCATGTGAGAACCATGGAGAGAGTCTGAACTTCAGCCCAGATAGACCCAACCTGACATCCCACAGGCGAATGGCCAGGACTCTCTCTCTCTCTCTCTCTCTCTCTCTCTCTCTCTCTCTCTCTCTCTCTCTCTCTCTCTCTCTCTCTCTCTCTCTCTCTCTCTCTCCCTCTCTCCCTCTCTCCCTCTCTCCCTCTCTCCCTCTCTCCCTCTCTCCCTCTCTCCCTCCCTCCCTCCCTCCCTCCCTCCCTCCACCACTTAGTGATGTGTGAAGACCAACAAAAGGTCTCATTCACAGAGTTTAAAACCACTCCATTATCGCCAGTACTGTGCCTGAATCACACATAATTCTGACTCTGGTCATGTTGCCAGGAGGAGAATGTTGTTTAATCTACCTCTTAATATCCTCTGTAAGTTTACCCTGGCACTGTAGTGAAGTACGAATTACTGCCTTCTACTACTGCAACCATAACAGTGGAGACTGGCGCCACTCAGTGTCTCTGTGTCCAGGCCTGGAGCTCTGCCACTCAGTGTCTCTGTGTCCAGGCCTGGAGCTCTGCCACTCAGTGTCTCTGTGTCCAGGCCTGGAGCTCTGCCACTCAGTGTCTCTGAAGGAAGCAAAGGCTAGCCTGCTACAGCACCACTACCTACCATAGAGCACTGGCATAAAGCATTGGCTACATCCCAATATGCAGGCTAATATAGAACTGACAATACATGCCCAATACATTGCTTCATTCCAAGTGGTATGGTATGCCAGTGTGCATATTAAAATATAGATATTGTTCACACCCATGGAACAAATGCACCCAGGACAATACCAAAATAACCCAACGTGGTTACAGACAGAACAGAGGGGTCAATAACAGAAACTGAGTCTGTATAAACGTGGCTTGGCAGGGCATTAGACTATAGTACTATTGACACAAGTCTGTTTGTATGTAGTCTGATGACTCTGCGGGACAGGTGTGTGTGTTTTTTTTTTCCTGTTTCCGGTCACAACTTGCAGACTTGTTTACGCTGCTGTGCGTTTTTGTTGCCGTTTTTACTTTGCTACCTGACGGTTTTTACTTTTTCATTACCGTATATTTTTACTTTTTCCCTCACTCAACTTTTTTTTTCATTCAACTTTCCTACCCCGGAGGTTTTATCTGGACATGGTTCGTCAGGACTTCAAACAGCCGAAGCTAAGTAACATTAACATGATGCCTTCTAATTGCAGTCGTTGTACTCATAATATACAGGAGAACGATCGCCTTACGGCAAGGATAGCTGTGCTGCAAGCCCAGCTTCAGACGCAATCGTTAGGCAAGGGTAATTTCAGTGTAGGAAAGGATGAAACAGCGTCTGTGCCTCCAGCAAGTACAGATAGTAACGTTAGTATAAACCCCCTTGCACGGTCCCCGCAGCCGGACATCTTTCTCATGGCTTCTGGAGGGAAACGCTGTAGGAATGCTCAACCGGTGTCGCTTATTCAGCCGACAGAAACTTTCAACCGGTTCTCCCCATTAAGCGAGTCGGAGTCGGAGGCCGAGACTTCTCTGGTCTCTGCTCCTCCCGTTGTGGGGTCTGAGACGCCGAAGCCTCCCACCATTAGCTCTGACAAATTGAAAACCCTAGTCATTGGCGACTCCATTACCCGCAGTATTAGACTTAAAACTAATCATCCAGCGATCATACACTGTTTACCAGGGGGCAGGGCTACCGACGTTAAGGCTAATCTAAAGACGGTGCTGGCTAAAGCTAAAACTGGCGAGTGTAGAGAGTATAGAGATATTGTTATCCACGTCGGCACCAACGATGTTAGGATGAAACAGTCAGAGGTCACCAAGCGCAACATAGCTTCAGCATGTAAATCAGCTAGAAAGATGTGTCGGCATCGATTAATTGTCTCTGGCCCCCTCCCAGTTAGGGGGAGTGATGAGCTCTACAGCAGAGTCTCACAACTCAATCGCTGGATGAAAACTGTTTTCTGCCCCTCCCAAAAGATAGAATTTGTAGATAACTGGCCCTCTTTCTGGGATTCACCCACAAACAGGACCAAGCCTGGCCTGCTGAGGAGTGACGGACTCCATCCTAGCTGGAGGGGTGCTCTCATCTTATCTACGAACATAGACAGGGCTCTAACTCCTCTAGCTCCACAATGAAATAGGGTGCAGGCCAGGCAACAGGCTGTTAGCCAGCCTGCCAGCTTAGTGGAGTCTGCCACTAGCACAGTTAGCGTAGTCAGCTCAGCTTTCCCCATTGAGACCGTGTCTGTGCCTCGATCTAGGTTGGGCAAAATTAAAAATGGCGGTGTTCGCTTCAGTAATCTTACTAGTATAAAGACCTCCTCCATTCCTGCCATTATTGAAAGAGATTGTGATACTTCACATCTCAAAATTGGGTTACTTAATGTTAGATCCCTCACTTCCAAGGCAGTTATAGTCAATGAACTAATCACTGATCATAATCTTGATGTGATTGGCCTGACTGAAACATGGCTTAAGCCTGATGAATTTACTGTGTTAAATGAGGCCTCACCCCCTGGTTACACTAGTGACCATACCCCCGCGCATCCTGCAAAGGCGGAGGTGTTGCTAACATTTACGATAGCAAATTTTAATTTACAAAAAAAAAAAATGACGTTTTCGTCTTTTGAACTTCTAGTCATGAAATCTATGCAGCCTACTCAATCACTTTTTATAGCTACTGTTTACAGGCCTCCTGGGCCATATGCAGTGTTCCTTACTGAGTTCCCTGAATTCCTATCGGATCTTGTAGTCATAGCAGATAATATTCTAATTTTTGGTGACTTTAACATTCACATGGAAAAGTCCACAGACCCACTCCAAAAGGCTTTCGGAGCCATCATTGACTCAGTGGGTTTTGTCCAACATGTCTCTGGACCTACTCACTGCCACAGTCATACTCTGGACCTAGTTTTGTCCCATGGAATAAATGTTGTGGATCTTAATGTTTTTCCTCATAATCCTGGATTATCGGACCACCATTTTATTGCGTTTACAATTGCAACAAATAATCTGCTCAGACCCCAACCAAGGAAGATTAAAAGTCGTGCTATAAATTCTCAGACAACCCAAAGATTCCTTGATGCCCTTCCAGACTCCCTCTGCCTACCCAAGGACGTCAGAGGACAAGAATCAGTTAACCACCTAACCGAGGAACTCAATTCAACCTTGCGCAATACCCTAGATGCAGTTGCACCCCTAAAAATGAAAAACATCTGTCATAAGAAACTAGCTCCCTGGTATACAGAAAATACACGAGCTCTGAAGCAAGCTTCCAGAAAATTGGAACGGAAATGGCGCCACACTAAACTGGAAGTCTTCCGACTAGCTTGGAAAGACAGTACCGCGCAGTATCGAAGAGCCCTCACTGCTGCACGATCATCCTATTTTTCCAACTTAATTGAGGAAAATAAGAACAATCCGAAATTTCTTTTTGACACTGTCGCAAAGCTAACTAAAAAGCAGCATTCGCAAATGGAGGATGGCTTTCACTTCAGCAGTAATAAATTTATGAACTTTTTTGAGGAAAAGATCATGATCATTAGAAAGCAAATTACGGACTCCTCTTTAAATCTGGGTATTCCTCCAGGGCTTCATTGTCCAGAGTCTGCACAACTCTGCCAGGACCTTGGCTCAAGGGAGATACTAAAGTGTTTTAGTACTATATCTCTTGACACAATGATGAAAATAATCATGGCCTCCAAACCCTCAAGCTGCATACTGGACCCTATTCCAACTAAACTACTGAAAGAGCTGCTTCCTGTGCTTGGCCCTCCTATGTTGAACATAATAAACGGCTCTCTATCCACCGGATGTGTACCAAGCTCACTAAAAGTGGCAGTAATAAAGCCTCTCTTGAAAAAGCCGAATCTTGACCCAGAAATTATAAAAAACTATCGGCCTATATCGAATCTTCCATTCCTCTCAAAAATTTTAGAAAAAGTTGTTGCGCAGCAACTCACTGCCTTCCTGAAGACAAACAATGTATACGAAACGCTTCAGTCTGGTTTTAGACCCCATCATAGCACTGAGACTGCACTTGTGAAGGTGGTAAATGACCTTTTAATGACGTCAGACCGAGGCTCTGCATCTGTCCTCATGCTCCTAGATCTTAGTGCCGCTTTTGATACCATCGATCACCACATTCTTTTGGAGAGATTGGAAACCCAAATTGGTCTACATGGACATGTTCTGGCCTGGTTTAGATCTTATCTGTCGGAAAGATATCAGTTTGTCTCTGTGAATGGTTCGTCCTCTGACAAATCAATTGTAAATTTCGGTGTTCCTCAAGGTTCCGTTCTAGGACCACTATTGTTTTCACTATATATTTTACCTCTTGGGGATGTCATTCGAAAACATAATGTTAAATTTCACTGCTATGCGGACGACACACAGCTGTACATTTCAATGAAACATGGTGAAGCCCCAAAATTGCCCTCGCTAGAAGCCTGTGTTTCAGACATAAGGAAGTGGATGGCTGCAAATTTTCTACTTTTAAACTCGGACAAAACAGAGATGCTTGTCCTAGGTCCCAAGAAACAAAGAGATCTTCTGTTGAATCTGACAATTAATCTGGATGGTTGTACAGTCGTCTCAAATAAAACTGTGAAGGACCTCGGCGTTACTCTGGACTCTGATCTCTCTTTTGAAGAACATATCAAGACTGCTTCAAGGACAGCTTTTTTCCATCTACGTAACATTGCAAAAATCAGAAACTTTCTGTCCAAAAATGATGCAGAAAAATTAATCCATGCTTTTGTTACTTCTAGGCTCGACTACTGCAATGCTCTACTTTCCGGCTACCCGGATAAAGCACTAAACAAACTTCAGTTAGTGCTAAATACGGCTGCTAGAATCCTGACTAGAACCAAAAAATTTGATCATATTACTCCAGTGCTAGCCTCCCTACACTGGCTTCCTGTTAAGGCAAGGGCTGATTTCAAGGTTTTACTGCTAACCTACAAAGCATTACATGGGCTTGCTCCTACCTATCTTTCCGATTTGGTTCTGCCGTACATACCTACACGTACGCTACGGTCACAAGACGCAGGCCTCCTAATTGTCCCTAGAATTTCTAAGCAAACGGCTGGAGGTAGGGCTTTCTCCTATAGAGCTCCATTTTTATGGAATGGTCTGCCTACCCATGTGAGAGACGCAGACTCAGTCTCAACCTTTAAGTCTTTACTGAAGACTTATCTCTTCAGTAGGTCCTATGATTAAGTATAGTCTGGCCCAGGAGTGTGAAGGTGAACGGAAAGGCTGGAGCAACGAACCGCCCTTGCTGTCTCTGCCTTGTCGGTTCCCCTCTTCCCACTGGGATTCTCTGCCTCTAACCCTTTTACAGGGGCTGAGTCACTGACTTACTGGTGTTCTTCCATGCCGTCCATGGGAGGGGTGCGTCACTTGAGTAGGTTGAGCCACTGACGTGGTCTTCCTGTCTGGGTTGGCGCCCCCCCCTTGGGTTGTGCCGTGGCGGACATCTTTGTGGGCTATACTCGGCCTTGTCTTCGGACGGTAAGTTGGTGGTTGTAGATATCCCTCTAGTGGTGTGGGGGCTGTGCTTTGGCAAAGTGGGTGGGGTTATATCCTGCCTGTTTGGCCCTGTCCGGGGGTATCATCGGATGGGGCCACAGTGTCTTCTGATCCCTCCTGTCTCAGCCTCCAGTATTTATGCTGCAGTAGTTTATGTGTCGGGGGGCTAGGGTCAGTCTGTTACATCTGGAGTATTCTCTTGTCTTATCCGGTGTCCTGTGTGAATGTAAATATGCTCTCTCTAATTCTCTCTTTCTCTCTTTCTTTCTTTCTCTCGGAGGACCTGAGCCCTAGGACCATGCCTCAGGACTACCTGGCATGATGACTCCTTGCTGTCCCCAGTCCACCTGGCCATGCTGCTGCTCCAGTTTCAACTGTTCTGCCTGCGGATACGGAACCCTGACCTGTTCACCGGACGTGCTTGTTGCACCCTCGACAATTACTATGATTATTATTATTTGACCATGCTGGTCATTTACGAACATTTTAACATCTTGACCATGTTCTGTTATAATATCCACCCGGCACAGCCAGAAGAGGACTGGCCACCCCTCATAGCCTGGTTCCTCTCTAGGTTTCTTCCTAGGTTTTTGGCCTTTCTCAGGAGTTTTTCCTAGGGAGTTTTTCCCAGCCACCGTGCTTCTTTCACATGCATTGCTTGCTGTTTGGGGTTTTAGGCTGGGTTTCTGTACAGCACTTTGAGATTTCAGCTGATGTACGAAGGGCTATATAAATAAATTTGATTTGATTTTGATTTGATTTGAAAGCACAACATACGCATGCTGTTTTAAACCTGCAGAGCTGAACAGTTTCAGAATAGTATCTGTTAAAAGCTTTTCAAAGCGTCTGGTCTGGGTGGTGGAACTTTTTCAGTCATATGACTGTGTGAGTTTCTGACGTTTCTAACAGGCACGGCTTCACATGGTGATAAAAAAAAAAATCGCTGCAGTAGAGTAGGGCTGTCCCCGACAAAATAATTAATATTAGTCGACAGAAAGTAATCTGTTCTTTCGACTAATCGATTGGTCAAATTCTTTTTACTTGTATTTTTCCATACATAGGGTGTGCCTATGTGCTTTAATGAAATCAAAGCACCTGAGCTCAATTTTGAGTCTCATAGCGAAGGATCTGAATACTTATGTAAATACCGTAATTTACGGACTATTGAGCGCACCTGAATATAAGCAGCACCCACTGAATTGAAAATAAAATATTATTTTGAACATAAATAAGCCGCACATGTCTATAAGCCGCAACACCTCGGCTCTCTGTGTGTTGACCCAGTCTTCGAGCTCATTTTCTAGTTCGGGCCATCTGCTTTCCTTCCCTCTGAAAGCTTTAGTTGTCTTTTTGCACTGAGTCAATTCCTCACGCTGCTGTTTCCAACGTCTTATCATCGACTCATTAAGACCAAGCTCCCGTGCAGCAGCTCTATTTCCTTTTCCAACAGCCAGATCAATCGCCTTCAACTTGAAAGCTGCATCATATGCATTTCTCCGTGTCTTTGCCATGATGAGGGTGACAAAATGACTACCGTAATCAGAATGACGGGAAGTTTGAGAGCGCTCGATTTAATCTAAACAGTAAACAAAAAAGTTGTTTGACCTTAACCCGTTCGACAATTTCATTGGTCTAATGAAAGCTTCATGCCGGCAAAAAACTGAGCACGTCACAGAATGTGTTTTTAAAAAAATATATATATATATTGAAAGTGGGAAAAATCCATATATTAGCCGCGTCATTGTTTAAGCCGCGAGGTTCAAAGCGTGGGAAAAAATGTGCGGCTTATAGTCCGGAAATTACGGTATGGTATTTCTGTATTAAAATTTGCTACAATTTCTAAAACCCTGTTTTAGCTTTGTCATTATGGGGTATTGTATGTAGATTGATGAAAAAAAAAAAATTTTTTTTACCCATTTTAGAATAAGGCTGTAATGTAACAAAATGTGGAAAAAGTCAAGGGGTCTGAATACTTTCCGAATGCACTGTAAGCATTGAGCTTGTCTGATGCATTAAGATTGTTTGATGCTTTAAGATCACTATTTGATGAAATAACACACAAATGACTCAAGAGGGAGTCAGAGATCTAGAGGAAGAAAAAAAAACTGTAATCCAACCATCCTCCTCCTGCTGGCTTTCACAGATTCTGCCATTTCTCTCCTGAAGTTGCCAGTAAAAGGCTACACAAAGAGTAGGCAACCTTTCTCATGTGGAATGCCAATTTATCTTACCATTTCTACTGATCTGCATGCCAGTTATGGTTTTCATATGCACATTTTCATGGAACAGTTTCATTTAAATTTATAATAATGTCTTCGTATGTCAAATTTCTAAACAAATCTAAATGAAAATGATACAAACCTACAAAGTACCTTCTATTGCCATTGTCAACTACGTAAAAAGTAGCTTATAAAGCCAACAAATAAAAACATTGCGGACTGCGGGTTAAAAATATCCTGATAAAAATAAATATTCTATAAAATCACATTGGCTACTCATGGTCTGTCTGCAACCAACTTGAAACATTGTATCAACTATTAACTTGGGTCTGGCCTGAGGCTTGAGCTAGTTAACTTGCAACATTGTATAAAATACTTTGGGCCCTCAGAGTTTCTCCACACCAGTGAGCTCAGGACAGACACAGCTGTAGGCTATTTGCATAATCAGGTAGGCCTATTTTATGTTCCACTGAATCAGAGCATAACATTTTTCCCTTTCACTCTGAGTTGTTATCGAAAGGGAGAGAGCTGGAAAGATTTTTCAAATACATTGAGGAACTATTGTCATTCTCAATGGATGTTAAAACTGACTTTGTTTGCTTGCCGTTTGAGGTGAAGAAAACATTACTTTGAGAATCTCCACAGGTCATTAGTGGTGGTGCATTAAGCCAATCAGAAACACACTTATATGCCAACATTTGCACGCAGGCCAGGTAGCCTATAGGCCTATGCGTAATCAGTTGTGCGTCCTTACTCAACACTGACAGGAGCACTCCAATAAAAGACAATGACTAAACTGACAAAACTCATAAATGGAATGAAATAAACCAAAACTTGTTTCTCAAGTGTAGCAGCATAGGTTGTGCGCTCTGCAAACAAAATGTCCACTCCGACAATGAGAATGGTAAGACTGGAATAATAATATGTTGAATGCATTAACAGAAATGAACATTGTAGATTAGAAATGATAGGAATTAATGGTAAATGTACTACTGGTGATATATGTAAATGGGGAATTGATTTACACTAACAATCAAACGCAAACAATTCACACAATGAAGTTATGAAACAATGAATGTGCACAAATTGGCAGGAGAGAGCGCGTTCTGGAGAGACGTGAATTGTGCAGCCACACTCCCCTTCTTCTTGGACTGTGCAATCCCCGCTGCCTCCGCAATGGATTAGTCTCGGCCTCCAGAATGGATTAGTTCACAGAGATGGGCACGAATTAGACAGGTGTCTCATGTGCAATACAAAAAATATTATAGTACACACACACATTAATCCATTCTGGAGGCAGCGGGGATTGCACAGTATGTATGCATGTATGTATGCATGTATACACACACACATACAGGTTCCCTCCCAACCCCTGCTCCAATACAGGTTCCCTCCCAACCCCTGCTCCAATACAGGTTCCCTCCCAACCCCTGCTCCAATACAGGTTCCCTCCCAACCCCTGCTCCAATACAGGTTCCCTCCCAACCCCTGCTCCAATACAGGTTCCCTCCCAACCCCTGCTCCAATACAGGTTCCCTCCCAACCCCTGCTCCAATACAGGTTCCCTCCCAACCCCTGCTCCAATACAGGTTCCCTCCCAACCCCTGCTCCAATACAGGTTCCCTCCCAACCCCTGCTCCAATACAGGTTCCCTCCCAACCCCTGCTCCAATACAGGTTCCCTCCCAACCCCTGCTCCAATACAGGTTCCCTCCCAACCCCTGCTCCAATACAGGTTCCCTCCCAACCCCTGCTCCAATACAGGTTCCCTCCCAACCCCTGCTCCAATACAGGTTCCCTCCCAACCCCTGCTCCAATACAGGTTCCCTCCCAACCCCTGCTCCAATACAGGTTCCCTCCCAACCCCTGCTCCAATACAGGTTCCCTCCCAACCCCTGCTCCAATACAGGTTCTTCTTCTTCTTAATTTCTATCCCAATGTAAAATGTTCCTGTTTTGTTTAATAGAGTGGGTTAGGTCTGCTATATACCAAATTAGAAACCCCCCTGAGTGTCATCCCTGTTTCACACCTGGTAGTTTGGTGGATGGGACAACCAGCTCTCTGTAACCTAGAGGGCAACTCTATACCATGTTTCTTATAGGATAGCAATGTCTGTATTTCTGATTTCTTTGATAAAGTCTGGGTTCCTGCTCTTTAGGCCAAAGGCAGATGACCTCAGACCTTACATATTCCAGGATGAGATAGTAAAAGCTTTGTGTTCCATAGTGTCTAGTGTTGCTATTTGTGTGGTTTAGGCTCGGACCATTAGGTGTGAGCAGAGCATGCTGAGCATCTGGTGCATGCCTCTTAGGTCGCAGGATGGGGCTTGGGCAGGTGTATTAGTGGAGGTTGGACCTGTTGCTCTACTCAAGGCCTGGGCATGTGAGGCTGCCATGTTGAGGTCCTTACTGCAGGGGTGGGGAACATGGGCGGGGGCAGAAGGGCAATAGGTTTGATCTGGGGGGGGTAAAGGGTGTGGCTAGTTTTATTTTAGGGGGAAACGTGGCTGATGGTGGAAGGGGGTCTTGCAGTTCTGGGAGGGTATCCCACTGGTCTGGGAGGGGTGTCTGTTGCTCCTTTGTGAGGTTTATGGGCTGCAGTTGAGGGTGCCAGGAGGGGGGAGTCTGCTGGGTTGGTGGATCCTGCCTTGTCTGTCCTGCTGTGGTGTTAAGGCTGTGGTTGGGGTCTGAAGTGGGCTGTTCTGTTGACTTCCCTGGGGGGGTGGGGGCCAGCTCTCATGAGTTGTTCATTGTCGCATCTCAGTTCTCACCTCTTCCTGCAGTGCACGACCCACATGGAGTTCCAGGTCTCCGGCAGCCTCTGGAACTGCCGGTCTGCGGCCAACAAGGCAGAGTTCATCTCAGCCTATGCTACCCTCCAGTCCCTCAACTTCTTGGCGCTGACGGAAACATGGATTACCACAGAAAACACTGCTACTCCTACTGCTCTCTCCTCATCCGACCACGTGTTCTAGCATACCCCGAGAGCATCTGGTCAGCGGGGTGGTGGCACTGGAATCCTCATCTCTCCCAAGTGGACATTCTCTCTTTTTACCCTGACCCATCTGTCTATCTCCTCCTTTGAATTCCATGCTGTCACAGTCACGAGCCCATTCAAGCTTAACATCCTTATCATTTATCGCCCTCCAGGTTCCCTTGGAGAGTTCATCAATGAGCTTGACGCCTTGATAAGTTCCTTTCCTGAGGATGGCTCACCCCTCACAGTTCTGGGTGACTTTAACCTCCCTACGTCTACCTTTGACTCATTTCTCTCTGCCTCCTTTCCACTCCTCTCCTCTTTTGACCTCACCCTCTCACCGTCCGCCCCTACTCACAAGGCAGGCAATACGCTTGACCTCATCTTTACTAGATGCTGTTCTTCTACTAATCTCACTGCAACTCCCCTCCAAGTCTCCGACCACTACCTTGTATCCTTTTCCCTTTCGCTCTCCTCCAACACTACTCACTCTGCCCCTACTCAGATGGTATTGCGCCGTCGCCACCGTCGCTCTCTCTCTCCTGCTACTCTCTCCTCTTCCATCCTATCATCTCTTTTCCTGCTCAACCCTTCTCCATCCAATCTCCTGATTCTGCCTCCTCTCCTCCCTTTCTGCATCCTTTGACTCTCTATGTCCCCTATCCTCCCGGCCGGCTTGGTCCTCCCCTCCTGCTCCGTGGCTTGACGACTCACTGCGAGCTCACAGAACAGGGCTCCGGGCAGCCGAGCGGAAATGGAGGAAAACTAGCCTCCCTGCGGACCTGGCATCTTTTCACTCCCTCCTCTCCACATTTTCTTCCTCTGTTTCTGCTGCTAAAGCCACTTTCTACCACTCTAAATTCCAAGCATCTGCCTCTAACCCTAGGAAGCTCTTTGCCACCTTCTCCTCCCTCCTGAATCCTCCTCCCCCCCTCCTCCCTCTCTGCGGATGACTTCGTCAACCATTTTGAAAAGAAGGTTGACGACATCCGATCCTCGTTTGTTAAGCCAAACGACACCGCTGGTCTTGCTCACATTTGCCCTACCCTATGCTTTGACTGCTTTCTCCCCTCTCTCTCTCCAGATGAAATCTTGCGACTTGTGACGGCCGGCCGGCCGCCCAACAACCTGCCCGCTTGACCCTATCCCCCCCTCTCTTCTCCAGACCATTTCCGGAGACCTTCTCCCTTACCTCACCCCGCTCATCAACTCCTCCTTGACCGCTGGCTATGTCCCTTCCGTCTTCAAGAGAGCGAGAGTTGCACCCCTTCTCAAAAAACCTACACTCGATCCCTCCGATGTCAACAACTACAGACCAGTATCCCTTCTTTCTTTTCTCTCCAAAACTCTTGAGCGTGCAGTCCTTGGCCAGCTCTCTTGCTAGCTCTCTCAGAATGACCTTCTTGATCCAAATCAGTCAGGTTTCAAGACTGGTCATTCAACTGAGACTGCCCTTCTGTGTCACAGAGGCTCTCCGCACTGCTAAAGCTAACTACCTCTCCTCTGCTCTCATCCTTCTAAACCTATCTGCTGCCTTTGATACTGTGAACCATCAGATCCTCCTCTCCACCCTCTCCGAGTTGGGCATCTCCGGCGCGGCTCACTCTTGGATTGCGTCCTACCTGACAGGTCGCTCCTTCCAGGTGGCGTGGCGAGAATCCGTCTCCGCACCACGTGCTCTCCCCACTGGTGTCCCCCAGGGCTCAGTTCTAGGCCCTCTCCTATTCTCGCTATACACCAAGTCACTTGGCTCTGTCATATCCTCACATGGTCTCTCTTATTATTGCTACGCAGACGACACAAAATTAATCTTCTCCTTTCCCCCTTCTTATAACCAGGTGGCGAATCGCATCTCTGCATGTCTGGCAGACATATCAGTGTGGATGACGGATCACCACCTCAAGCTGGACCTCGGCAAGACGGAGCTGCTCTTCCTCCCGGGCAAGGACTGCCCGTTCCATGATCTCGCCACCACGGTTGACAACTCCATTGTGTCCTCCTCCCAGAGTGCTAAGAGCCTTGGCGTGACCCCGGACAACACCCTGTCGTTCTCCACTAACATCAAGGCGGTGACCCAATCCTGTAGGTTCATGCTCTACAACATTCGCAGAGTACGACCCTGCCTTACACAGGAAGCGGCGCAGGTCCTAATCCAGGCACTTGTCATCTCCCGTCTGGATTACTGCAACTCACTGTTGGCGGGGCTCCCTGCCTGTGTCATTAAACCCCTACAACTCATCCAGAACGCCGCAGCCCGTCTGGTGTTCAACCTTCCCAAGTTCTCTCACGTCACCCCGCTCCTCCGCACACTCCACTGGCTTCCAGTTGAAGCTCGCATCCGCTATAAGACCATGGTGCTTGCCTACGGAGCTGTGAGGGGAACGGCACCTCCGTACCTTCAGGCTCTGATCAGTCCCTACACCCAAACAAGGGCACTGCGTTCATCCACCTCTGGCCTGCTGGCCCCCCTACCTCTGCGGAAGCACAGTTCCCGCTCAGCCCAGTCAAAACTGTTCGCTGCTCTGGCACCCCAATGGTGGAACAAGCTCCCTCACGATGCCAGGACAGCGGAGTCAATCACCACCTTCCGGAGACACCTGAAACTCCACCTCTTTAAGGAATACCTGGGATAGGATAAAGTAATCCTTCTAACCCACCCCCTCCCCCCCCCAAAAAAAAATATATATAGATGCACTATTGTAAAGTGGTTGTTCCACTGGATATCATAAGGTGAATGCACCAATTTGTAAGTCGCTCTGGATAAGAGCGTCTGCTAAATTACGTAAATGTAATGTAAATGTTAGCTGGGCTGTGTGTTCCTCTATTTCCTCAAGTTCTCTCACCACAGACCAGAGTGCGGCCAGCTCTCCCAGACAGCCATTTATCTCCACCTTCAGCCCTTCAGGTCCTGTTGGGGGAGGGGTGTGTGGTTGTGCTGGTCTGTTTTGTGGTTCTGTGCTATCTGGAGTGTGTGGACTAGCTCACCATCTCTGAATGTATCCCTCTCGACTATGGGGGTGACTCTCCTCGTCTGCAGGGCGGTTTGAAGAGGTGTGATCAGACTAGCTTGGAGTGGGGTAGTTGTCATCAAGAGATAGCTTCTCCTGCCGTGCTCTCTTTGATTCTGTGGACGTCCTGCTGAAAATGTTTTGAAGTTGCCTTCCGCCACGGTTCCATTGTTGTATAGATTGAATAGGTTGTCTCAGGGTCCTCGTTTTCTGGTATTCTGATCTTCCACCCTCTGCCAATACTTTCTCTCGTAGGAGGGTGTTGTGCGCTTATAGCAGTGTGCAATGCCCAGGGATGGTCTGTGTGGAAGATTAAGTTGCTTTCTTTCCTATTTTTGTAGTAGTCAGCAAAAAGTGTCGCTGGATTGTCCATGAGGAGCTTCTCTTTGTACTCTCTCATTTTTTATATCCAAGGGATACTGTACTGTGGTGACCTCTGCAAAGGAGGAAGGCATGGAGCAGGGGGGCAACATTTGGTTGGGGGAGGAACTCATAGCTGCCATAGTTGGGCTGAAGGGTTTTCACACCTCTCATTTCACACCTCAGTGCTAACTGAAGTTGCAGACGGATCTGTTCTGTCCTAGCAAGCTTGGTAGCCTTTTCATTTACCATTCAGTCTTTATGAAGTAAAATATCTAGAGATTATTGTAATGTTATTTTCCTTCTAGGCTTTAGAAGTAGCTTCAGACTGAACATTACTTACTCAGTTCCAGGTTGGATTATATTTTTCGGGTTTCTGTTGTGCTTCTATTGCTGGTTGTTGGGTTATCAGAAGGTTTGCTGGATAGCAGTAAGAAACATTAGCAGTGAGAATTTTGTCCAAAACGAGGCTGTGGGTTTGGAGTTTTGATTTGGAATTAAAGGGTTAGGATGTGGGTTTGGAGTTTGTATTTGGAATTAAGGTTAGTATCATGTATATGTCCTTTTTAAAAAAAAAAATAAAAAAAAAAAAAAAAAATCTAAACTTTATCAAACTCTAAATCTATCTTTTTGTAGAATAATTCTGAAAGATTCAGGAGCTCATCTGCTCATGAACTTCCCGGTCAACTGCATCTATAGGCTACATTATGGTTTTTCTTTTATTATTTTAGACTCTGGTATTAGTGCAAAAGCTTTAGGGCCAAACTGTACTACCGCCAAATAGGCCACACGCCTGGGAACGGGCAGAAAACGTTAACGTCGATCCACGAAGGCAAAAAGGACAATGTCGGAGTTTACTTCAATAAAGAGAAAAGCTGTGAAATGTAGAGTTGAAAATAAAGAGAAGGGAGGACCAGAAAGTAATGTTTGGGAAAGATTTGATGAAGTGGTAAAAGAGGATGATAACAGTTTATGTGTGGTGATTGTGAGGCGCTGTACAAATTCAACAGTCACAAGATCGCACTTCAAATAGGCCAATGACACGTCAAGGGAATTGTAGCCTACTGTTCAGATGGGTAAAATGGAAACTGAAATCTGGACACTGACTGTAGGTCTATAACCTCTCACATAGCCTTAACATTAACTCCTGCAGAATTAAACATTTCTTGCAGTAAGATTATACATCAAATGTAGGCTACATTTTTACTCAGAAACAGGAGTAGAGAAATATGATTTATTTCAGTATCTTGAGAGAACATGAATGGTCAGTTAGATACCGTCTGTAGAGGTGCTATATTTATCAGCATCATAAAAGCTGATAGTATTTCAACCACATTAAATATGCATCCAAGCAGAACTGAAATCTTATCAGAAACATGTTGGTGCGTTTACACAGCCTTCTATTTCCGTACAACCGGTCAATCTGATGTCCTTCAAAAATCATTCCTTTTTTTTTTTGCTATTGCATTTCCTCCCCGATCCCTAAACGTCTTTGCTCTGAGAAAGAAGCAGAAATGACAGAAAACTTTACCAATGTCAATTAGATTGAAGCATTCATTCTATCGATTTCGTCTTTTAGGGCAGTGGTTCACAAACTTTTTATTGTCCTGTACCCCTTCAAACATTCAACAACCAGCTGCGTAGCCCCTCTAGCACCAGGGTCAGCGCACTGTCAAATGTTTTGACATCATTGTAAGCCCCCCCCCCCCAATTCTTTCCTGTTATCCTGGTTTCCAGAAGAGGAAGTCTTCCTTAATTGACCCCCCATAAACGTAACAGACATATACCAGGAGCTGTGCCAGGCCCGCCACGTCTGTTGACTCATCCAGCTGTAACGCATAGAATTCACTGGCTTGTATGCAAAGCAGTAATTGTTTCAAAACATCTCCTGCCATGACACTGATGTGTCGTGAAACAGTGTTGTTTGATGAAGGCATTGTCTATATAGTTTGTGTCTTTTTCCCCCAGCATTGTCCCAGCCATATCGATAGCAGCAGGAAGAATTAAGTCCTCCACAATAGTATGGGGTTTGCCTGTCCTAGCCACTCAGTAGATCACCATATAAGACGCTTCCAGCCCCGTCTTATTAATGGTATCTGTTGCTTTTATACGTCTTACTACTGGAAAGTCGTCTTAATTCTCACTCAATAAACTCCTGGGGCTTATTTTTCAAACTGGCATGTTTCGTTTCTAAATGTCTGCGCAAGAGTGAAGGTTTCATTGAGTTGTGAGAGTACTTTTGCACATATAACACACTGTGGCTGAGGAAAGACACTACTCCCAATATAAGTGAACCCCAAATCCATGTATGGGGGCAGTAGCTCTTCGGCTGCATCAGATTCACAACTGTCAGTGTCCATGCTAGCTTGGCTAACAACACATGTAGAATTACTGATGCTAGCATTGGATGTGCTCGTGGAAGCAGAACAACTTGTGTCGTCGACAGGTACAGGTGTAGTACTGCTGGTAGTAGCAGTACTACCAGTAGAGCTGGTATGTGTCTCTATCGACGCAGGCCTAACTGTTTTTAACCATTTATCAATTTTTGAGGAAACGGAATAAGCAGCAACTACGTTTGGCTACATTCTGACCGTTAGTGGAATTCCCGCGGGAGAGTAACGGTTAATGTGATTGGATGTTAATTATTTGACTAGGCTACCTGTATTTGACATTGTGTTGTTATTTCGCTGAACACTAGATGGTATTTTTGGCAGTGAAACGAGGCTAAGGTGAGAAAAAAACATCACCCAAATGTATAGCCCCATTGGAAAATCTAAATGGACTGTTTGAAATTGTTTATCACATTTTTATTTGGTGTATCCCCGACTGCATTGAACATACCCCAGTTTGGGAATAGCTGTTCTAGGGAAACATACAGTCCAATCGGAAAGTATTCAGACCCCTTGACTTTTTCCACATTTTGTTACGTTACAGCCTTATTCTAAAATTGATTAAATTGTTTTCCCCCTCATCAATCTACACACAATACCCCATAATGACAAAGCAAAAACAGGTATTTATAAATATTACATAAGTACTCAGACCTTTAACTCAGTACTTTGTTGAAGCACCTTTGGCAGCGATAACAGACTCAAGTCTTCTTGGGTATGACGCTACACCTGTGTTTGTAAGGTTCCTCCCATTCTTCTCTGCAGATCCTCTCAAGCTCTGTCAGGTTGGATGGGGAGCGTTGCTGCACAGCTATTTTCATGTCTCTCCAGAGATGTTTGATCAGGTTCAAGTCCAAGCTCTGGCTGGGCCACTCAAGGACATTCAGAAACTTGCCCCAGGGTCATTGTCCTGTTGGAAGGTGAACCTTTGCCCCAGTCTGAGGTCATGAGCACTCTGGAGCAGGTTTTCATCAAGGATCTCTCTGTACTTTGCTCCGTTCATCTTTCCCTCGATCCTGACTAGTCTCCCAGTCCCTGCCACTGAAAAACATCCCCACAGCATGATGCTGCCACCACCATGCTTCACCGTAGGGATGGTGCCAGGTTTCCTCCAGACGTGACGCTTGGCATTCAGGCCAAAGACTTTGATCTTGGTTTCATCAGACCAGAGAATCTTGTTTCTCATGGTCTGAGAGTCTTTAGATGCCTTTTGGCAAACTCCAAGCGGGCTGTCATGTGCACTGAGGAGTGGTTTCCGTCTGGCCACTCTACCATAAAGACCTGATTGGTGGAGTGCTGCAGAGATGGTTGTCCTTCTGGAAGTTTCTCCATCTCCACAGAGGAACTCTGGAGTTCTATCAGAGTGACCATCGGGTTCTTGGTCACCTCCCTGACCAAGTCCCTTCTCTCCCGATTTCTTCAGTTTGGCAGGCGGCCAGCTCTAGGAAGAATCTTTCGTATATTATGTTCTTGGTAGCCTTCCCCAGATCTGTGCCTCGACACAATCCTGTCTCGGAGCTCTACGGACAATTCCTTCCACCTCATGGCTTGGTTTTTGCTCTGACGTGCACTGTCAACTGTGGAATAAGGCTGTAGCATATTAAAATGTGGAAAAAGGGAAGCAGTCTGAATACTTTCCCAAATGCATTGTATGACAGAAGAGAAGCTTCATGTATCTAATTATAGACAAGTTGATTAACAAATAGTCTACCAAAATGTTGGAAATTATAAGCAGAAATATATCTAAAATCAGGCAACAACAAAAAATCCTTCACCCCCTTTCAAAAAAAATGGTTCTGCTGTCTCGGACTAGCCTACAGCTAGAGGGTTAGGTGTGGGCCTCAGGTTGTCACATTATTACATGTAGTCGGGTGGTTGTGGATGGGTTATTAGCAATTGCGGGCGAGTGAACAAACAACTGACCCATGCACCAGTAACACACACAGACACACACAGCTCACCCCGTAGTAGAGGTTCTTGGCCAGTGTGTGGATCAGGACCATCGTCCCAGTGGCAGCAGAACCGTACATAAAGATGCATGTATAGAAGTCGTTGTACCTAGAGGACAACGGGGGGAAAAAACTATATTAATGCAAAATGATATGCCTTATACTTCTATAAGTAATGACAATATTCTATATTGTTAAAATAATAAAGTTGTCCTCTAAAGTGTGTGGTAGGGGCGATCCAATATAAACACACAGAAAAAAGATTGATTGGATACATCTACTTCCATACATCTTCTCTTGTTATACTCTGGACATTTGTTATTTATGTCTAAATGGTGAAATAAATGTGGTCTAAATAAACTAGAAAATGTACATTTCCTGAAGAAAATGTGTGTTTCAGGTGTTAATACCAGAACATGGATCGTCCTGTCAGCGACACAACCAAGGCTATGATGAGCACTGTCAGCAGAGTGACCAACCAGCTGAGGATGACCACGGCCGTGGCGTAGGCCAGCTCCTTCATGTAACGTCCTCCTGGGAATTGAGAGAAAGGGACATACAGTACACAGCTAGGCAGGGATGGTCAATTCAGGAAGTAAACTGAAATTATATTTTCCCCCGTAGAAAGCCAATGAGGAAAATGTACATTAGAATTAGAATTTCAGTTTACTTCCTGAATTAAAATGGAATTTACCCCAATTCTGTTGTACACAAATAGTCATTAATCCTTTAACACACTTTAGAGGAAAATAACCAATAAAGGTCCCCCACATTACCAAACCCATCCTGCTCTGCTCAAACACATAAACCCTTTACACTCGTGGGAATGGGCCTATATGGATAGTGCTAAATAGAAAGGTTTCTTACAGAAGAAATATGAAAAGCATAACCATGGTAGCAATTATGGGAAAATTATTAGACCAAAGTTGAGGACACCTGACACCTGTTGTTTGCGCCATCCAAAAACAGTCCATTATAAATCGCAATCTATGCTCATGATGTCACTTACCCACATTACTGGGATGGGAGCACTTCTTAAATAGGTAGAGGAACGTTGCCATGGCAGTCATGTAGTTGATGATGGTACCAACGCGGGCCGGGTACGCCACCACCACCATGCCAAGCAGGTCGAAGAACACCATGTTGCCATGACGATACTCCGACGAGTCCGCCAGCTCCTCAGACATCACCAGGTGCTTCAGTACCGCCAGGATGTTGTCACCTAGGGATATGGGAACGAGGTGAAGTAAAGTGAAGTAAAATTTGATTTATTGAACCCACTGGTGTAAATTGGGTACAAAACGGGCCTCTCTTCCAGATGAGATTTAAGGTAGAATTTGTATTTATTAGAGATTGCCATTAGCTGCTAAAAACATAGTTTATGATGAGATTGAGAAGGCATTTCTAAAAAACTGTTACATTTGACATTCAGTCTAAAAGCTCTTTGGCCTAACAGTTATTAATATCCATGGACATGATTTATTTTACCTTTATTTAACTAGGCAAGTCAGTTAAGAACAAATTCTTATTTTTGATGACGGCCCAGGAACAGTGGGTCAACTGCCTTATTCAGGGGCAGAACGACAGATTTTTAACTTGTCAGCTCGGGGATTCGATCTTGCAACCTTTCGGTTACCAGTCCAACGCTCTAACCACCAGGCTACCTGCCGCCCCAATAGATGAGAGGGTTTGTCCGATCAAATCCCAGCTAGATTATATTGTGGCTGTGCCCTTTAGCCTGAATAGCTGCAGCGATTCACTGATATTCCGAGTAGAGCAACTGTCTTCAATAGAAGCATTTTCTAAACAAACAATGCAATGTATCAATCATTAAACCAACAACAGACAGACAAAGGGACAAGTGGGAGGATGAAATACGTGAATGTGCTGCATTCTATGCCAACAGAACATCAATCCCTAAACAAATAGAACACAAAAGGCAGGGATACATAAACGTATTGTGTTAGTCTAGCATAGCGTTAGTGCGTTGTGATTAGATTTAGGGCTGGGTCAGTTGTGCTGCCTGTCTGTGATGTCCCCTGCTGTCGGTGGGTTATGAATGATCTCAGTATGCTGCAGAGCTGGGTTCAAATAATATACTAAATTATTTAAAAGCTTTGTCTGTGCTTGATTGAGCTTGCCTGGCTTAAATGGACCAATAGAAATGTCCAAAACAGCAAATCGCACACATCTGGCACTCCATGGTAATCTAGACTAGAGCAAATGCTTAAAGTATTTGAAAGATTTCCAATAGTAACTGAACCAAGGTCTGGTATACTGCTAGTGCGTCTCCCCCTCTCTGTTCGCTTGAAAACACAAAACTAAGTAAACAGCAGCCTAGCCTGGTAAAATGGCCAGCCTTGCACAAAGCTCCATTGTTCCAGTGTTCCGTTTGATATCTCCACGGAGTCCGTTCTGCCGCCACAACGCAAACATAAAGCATTGCTTTCATTTGGACATTGGCTGCCTGGTAGCCTGGAATCCAAACTGACTTAGCTATGTTTAAACTGAAACAGTGGTGAGCCACAGCTTTCAGTCTGGTTTAAGCAGGCTAGCTTGGCTGGTCCTCTGGGTTGGGGGAAACTAGGCCTTGTTATACTGAAATTATTTGATGTTCTTAGAGAGTTTCACTAATTCCCTCCACCCAGTCGGAGATTAAGAAATACACTACAAATTAACGAAGGTATAAGTGATTTGCATCTAGTTTTGAACCAGAACTAAGAGCATTTATCTATAGCAGTTTTGAACCAGATTACAACCAGAACTAACAGCATGCACAATTGAAGTCAGAAGTTTACATACACCTTAGCCAAATACATTTAAACTCAGTTTCACAATTCCTGCCATTTAATCCTAGTAAAAATTCCCTGTCTGTCTTAGGTCAGTTAGGATCACCACATTATTTTAAGAATGTGAAATGTCAGAATAATAGTAGAGAGAATTATTTATTTCAGCTTTTATTTCTTTCGTCACATTCCCAGTGGGTCAGAAGTTTACATACACTAATTGAGTGTTTGGTAGCATTGCCTTTAAATTGTTTAACTTGGGTCAAACGTTTCAGGTAGCCTTCCACAAGCTTCCCACAATAAGTTGGGTGAATTTTGGCCCATTCCTCCTGACAGAGCTGGTGTAACAGTCAGGTTTGTAGGCCTCCTTGCTCGCACACGCTTTTTCAGTTCTGCCCACACATTTTCTATAGGATTGAGGTCAGGGCTTTGTGATGGCTACTCCAATACCTTGACTTTGTTGTCCTTAAGCCATAACTTTGGAAGTATGCTTGGGGTCATTGTCCATTTGGAAGACCCATTTGCAACCAAGCTTTAACTTCCTGACTGATGTCTTGAGATGTTGCTTCAATATATTCACATAATTTTCCTACCTCATGATGCCATCTATTTTGTGAAGTGCACCAGTCCCTCCTGCAGCAAAGCACCCCCACAACATGATGCTGCCTGCCATCCTCATGCTTCACAGTTGGGATGGTGTTCTTTGGCTTACATGGTGTTCTTTGGCCACCCCTTTTCCTCCAAACATAACTATGGTCATTATGGCCAAACAGTTCTATTTTTTTCCTTCATCAGACCAGAGGACATTTCTCCAAAAAGTACGATCTTCGTCCCCATGTGCAGTTACAAACCGTGGTCTGGCTTTTTTTAATGGCGGTTTTAGAGCAGTGGCTTCTTCCTTGCTGAGCGGCCTTTCAGGTTATGTCGATATAGGACTCGTTTTACTGTGGGTATAGATACTTTTGTACCCGTTTCCTCCAGCATCTTCACAAGGTCCTTTGCGCTTGTTCTGGAATTGATTTGCACTTTTCACACCAAAGTACATTCATCTCTAGGAGACAGAACGCGTTCCTTTCCTGAGCGGTATGACGGCTGCGTGGTCCCATGGTGTTTATACTTGCATTTGTACAGATGAACATGGTACATTCAGGCATTTGGAAATTGCTCACAAGGATGAACCAGACTTGTGGGGGTCAACTATTTTTTTTCTGAGGTCTTGGCTGATTTCTTTAGATTTTTCCATGATGTGAAGCAAAGAGAGAGTTTGAAGGTAGGCCTTGAAATACATCCACAAGTACACCTCCAATTGACTCAAATTATGTCAATTAGCCTATCAGAAGCTTCTAAAGCCATGACATCATTTTCTGGAATTTTCCAAGCTGTTTAAAGGCAGAGTCAACTTAGTGTATGTAAACTTCTGGCCCAGTGGAATTGTGATACAGTGAATTATAAGTGAAATAATCTGTCTGTAAACAATTGTTGGAAAAATGACTTGTGTCATTCACAAAGTAGATGTCCTAACCGACTTGCCAAAACTATAGATTGTTAACAAGAAATTTGTGGAGTGGTTGAAAAACGAGTTTTAATGACTCCAACCTAAGTGTATGTAAACTTCTGACTTCAACCTTATCTACAGTAGTTTTGGACCAGATTACAACCAGAACTAACAGCATGCATCTACAGTAGTTTTGGACCAGATTACAACCAGAACTAACAGCATGCATCTACAGTAGTTTTGGACCAGATTACAACCAGAACTAACAGCATGCATCTACAGTAGTTTTGGACCAGATTACAACCAGAACTAACAGCATGCATCTATAGTAGTTTTGGACCAGATTACAACCAGAACTAACAGCATGCATCTATAGTAGTTTTGGACCAGATTACAACCAGAACTAACAGCATGCATCTATAGTAGTTTTGGACCAGATTACAACCAGAACTAACAGCATGCATCTATAGTAGTTTTGGACCAGATTACAACCAGAACTAACAGCATGCATCTATAGTAGTTTTGGACCAGATTACAACCAGAACTAACAGCATGCATCTATAGTAGTTTTGGACCAGATTACAACCAGAACTAACAGCATGCATCTACAGTAGTTTTGGACCAGATTACAACCAGAACTAACAGCATGCATCTACAGTAGTTTTGGACCAGATTACAACCAGAACTAACAGCATGTATCTACAGTAGTTTTGGACCAGATTACAACCAGAACTAACAGCATGCATCTATAGTAGTGTTGGACCAGATTACAACCAGAACTAACAGCATGCATCTATAGTAGTGTTGGACCAGATTACAACCAGAACTAACAGCATGCATCTATAGTAGTTTTGGACCAGATTACAACCAGAACTAACAGCATGCATCTATAGTAGTTTTGGACCAGATTACAACCAGAACTAACAGCATGCATCTATAGTAGTTTTGGACCAGATTACAACCAGAAGTGAGAGTATGAATATAGTTTTGAACCAGATTACAACCAGAACTAACAGCATGTATCTACAGTAGTTTTGAACCAGATTACAACCAGAACTAACAGCATGTATCTACAGTAGTTTTGGACCAGATTACAACCAGAAGTGAGAGTATGAATATAGTTTTGGACCAGATGTGAGGATAAAGATGAATTACTTCTAAAACAGATCCTGGTCCATTTATCATGGTGGTAGTGGACAGACCAATACCTTCTAAGATATGGGGAAATACTCTTCACGCCACTTCAATACCGAAGTGCTTTCTCGCAGCAAGTTAGGAGAATTTTAACGTAGCAGGTTAGGAGAATTATGCTTACATTTATAAACAATCAAATATACAGAATCTCTTATGCGTGGGAATACTTTGGGAGACATTTCCAAAATTAAAATCACTTGGAGCTCATTTGCCGGTGTTTTTACAGTCTTATGTCCAACAATAAAAATTTGCTCAGAAAACTTGGGGAGCCAAATAAATCCTACGGGGCGCCAATTAGGGAACCCTGCTTTAAGATATACTCTTTCTCCACCATACAGGGTTAGACTGCTATGTTGTTCAAAATAGCTCCTCAGGCTAGTAATATTTCATGACTGTCTTGATGGGCTGCTTCTATTTTAGATACTTTATTTCCCCCACTACTGTTTATGTGTGGATTTGTTTATTCTACCTGGTAGTTAGAGGTTAGCAGTATGTGGTGTTTATGCTACCTGGTAGTTAGAGGTTAGCAGTATGTAGTGTTTATGCTACCTGGTAGTTAGAGGTTAGCAGTATGTGGTGTTTATGCTACCTGGTAGTTAGAGGTTAGCAGTATGTGGTGTTTATGCTACCTGGTAGTTAGAGGTTAGCAGTATGAGGTGTTTATGCTACCTGGTAGTTAGAGGTTAGCAGTATGAGGTGTTTATGCTACCTGGTAGTTAGAGGTTAGCAGTATGAGGTGTTTATGCTACCTGGTAGTTAGAGGTTAGCAGTATGAGGTGTTTATGCTACCTGGTAGTTAGAGGTTAGCAGTATGTAGTGTTTATGCTACCTGGTAGTTAGAGGTTAGCAGTATGTGGTGTTTATGCTACCTGGTAGTTAGAGGTTAGCAGTATGTGGTGTTTATGCTACCTGGTAGTTAGAGGTTAGCAGTATGAGGTGTTTATGCTACCTGGTAGTTAGAGGTTAGCAGTATGAGGTGTTTATGCTACCTGGTAGTTAGAGGTTAGCAGTATGAGGTGTTTATGCTACCTGGTAGTTAGAGGTTAGCAGTATGAGGTGTTTATGCTACCTGGTAGTTAGAGGTTAGCAGTATGAGGTGTTTATGCTACCTGGTAGTTAGAGGTTAGAGTAGAAGTGCTTGGGTTAGCAGTATGAGGTGTTTATGCTACTTGGTAGTTAGAGGTTAGAGTAGAAGTGCTTGGTTGAGCAGTATGTGTGCTACAGACAGTGGAGGGTGTTTAAGCTACCTTGGCGTGAAGGTTAGAGGAGAGTGACCGTTGGTAGAGGTTGAGCAATGTGAGGTGTGCTACAGCCTACAGCAGATTGTGTTTACACTACCAGGGAGCTAAGTGCTTGTATGAGCAGTTATTTTCATTAATGGATGTAATGTGGAGAAAGAGTAGGGAGCAGAGAGGGGCTGCGTTGAGGACTAGGTTGTGAGCTACAGCCTACGGTACAGTAGAGCTGTCATTGATAAATGAGATATGGAGAGAGAGGGAAGGAGGGAGGGAGAGAGGGCAGGAGGGAGCAGACGGAGGGTAAAACACTCTGTAATGGGTATGAGTGCTCATCTGAGGTGGACTCTGAGGAATAGAAAGACGTTGTCTGTCTGTACTAAAGTCAGTCCGATTGTCCGGTTGTTTGGAGTCATTTGTAAAACTATTGACTCTTGCTGCCATTAAAGCTGTATTATAACAAATAGGATAATGTTGCACATCACAGTGTGTACGAAAGTATTGGCACCATGATGTGAGTAAGTGAACTTCATTGGTGATAATGAGGTAAGTAGTGTTTTGTCTCCGTCTGAGCTGAGCTGAGCGTAGCCTACAGCAGAGCTGTCTGTCTGGCGGCCTGAGCTGACCGTAGCCTACAGCAGATCTGTCTGTCTGGCGGCCTGAGCCGAGTGTAGCCTACAGCACTAACAAGGACCTGAGTTGAGCTAGCCAAACACCATGGTAGAAGTCTCCTCAGACTCCCAGAGAGACATGCATCACCTCCAGCCTCAGATTGGAGCCCACTTCCCACACACAGACAACATTCTCTGTTCATAACGGAAGAAGCACCGCTATGGGGCCCATAGAACTTACCTGCCCTCTGGATGGAGTCAGTCAGTATTCTGTCGGATGTGTCGTACTTGGTGTGGTAGAGGAAACCGTTCTCAATGAAGGCCAAATCAATTCCTACACACACACACACACACAGAGGGACAAGAGGGTCAGGTCAGTGAGATTAACAATGCTCAGCTAGGGGGAATGGAAATGAACTGTTCATCTAGAGGCTAATGAGAAACACACTAAAGGATGAGCTCAGACAACCATTAAATAAAGTGAAGGCAGTCGGATAGGCAGGAGATCTAAGAAGGCAGAAGTTTTACCCTACCTGGAATGTTTCCAAAATCCCTGTAGATGCGGAAGTCCGTGTCAGATGGGATCACACCGCTCTGGAAGACTTCCTGTCCCACCACCGAGGCAAAGGGATGTTTGGCAGCATGGACATAGGCCTGGACCAACCAGGGGTTCTCAGGACCTGTGTGTGTGTGTGTGTGTGTGTGTGTGTGTCAATGAAGGAGAGCCAAGAGAGGAGGGACTCGTAAAAGATGTGAAACCATCACTTTAAACTTGTACATAGAGTCCACCCTTTAAAGCAGTGGTTCTTAAACTTTTTCAGCCTGGGACCCAAATGAGAAACTGTGTTTTCCTGGGACCCAAGCTTAGGAACATATGCAGCTATATGTAAATATTGGTACATTTCATTGTGTTATGCCTAAAACAAATGCAATATAGACAAAAACAAATAACTGAAATACCCATATAAATATCTATTCATGTTTATTTTCCCCATTAAAAACACTCTTAATATCTGTCTAGGTTGGAACTGTAGCTGTTAAAATACAATAAATCATTTTCATTCTGAACTGGAAAAAAACTGATCACATCACACAGATGTATAACAGAACCACAGGAGGCTGCTGATGGGAGGACGGCTCATAATAATGGCTGGAACAGAAAGAATGGAATGGCACCAAACACCTGGAAACCATATGTTTGATACCATTCCGCTAATTCCGCACAAAACACATTGCGGGTGATACTCGTTATTTCTCAAAGTTTGTACAAAACCAAGAGAGAGAAACTCATCGCTGTATTTGCGTTTCATGACGATTGAGCTCAGTCAGAACTTGTGGCTAGCTTGAGTCCATTTGATGACAGCGGTAAGTGATGGCGAGTGGGAATAACAAGTCAGTGGCTGACAGCACATCATCTGCTGCTGAACGACAGAGCTGCAGCGTGTGGGTCGCGGAGTGATCTTCAGGAAAACTGCAGAAAAAAGATCTGGTAAACGACAAAGCACACGCATCTTCCTCCCACTTGCACAGCTGCCAAACTGAGCTGAGATACAGCTGCTAAACAGAGATCGCATTGAACAGTGAGCACAGTTGCACTTGAACAAATCAATTCCACCAATTCATTAAATAATTATATATTAACTATGACACTTCGCGACCCACTATTAACAGGTCCGCGACCCATACTTTAAGAAAGGCTGCTTTAAAGAATTAGGGCAGTCCCCGACTAAACAAAATCTTGGTAGACCGAAAGTAGTCTGTTCTTTTTTAATGTATATTTTTCGATTTATTAGCAACACCCCATGTGTTTTAATAAAATTAACTATATGCATCGAGCTTGTCTGATGTTTTAAACTCACTGTTGGATTAAATAACACATAAATGACTGAAGAGGGAGTCAGAGATCTAGAGAAAGAAAAAAAACTTTAACCCGACCATCCTCCTCCTGCTGGCTTTCACAGATTCTGCCATTACTCTCCTGAAGTTGCCGGTAAAAGGCTACACGAGAAGTCAGCAACCTTTCTCATGTGGAATGCCAATTTAACTTACCATTTCTACCGATCTGCATGACAGTTATGGTTTTCATATGCACATTTTCATGGAACAGTTTCATTTAAAACCTGTTAGGGCTAGGGGGCAGTATTTACACGGCCGGATAAAAAAACGTACCCGATTTAATCTGGTTACTACTCCTGCCCAGTAACTAGAATATGCATATAATTATTGGCTTTGGATAGAAAACACCCTAAAGTTTCTAAAACTGTTTGAATGGTGTCTGTGAGTATAACAGAACTCATATGGCAGGCAAAAACCTGAGAAGATTTCATGCAGGAAGTGGCCTGTCTGACAAGGTGTTGTTGTTCTTGGCTCTGTTTATTGAACATTTAGGATCTTAGCTGTAACGTGACACTTCCTACGGCTCCCATAGGCTCTCAGAGCCCGGGAAAAAGCTGAACGATATCGAGGCAGCCCCAGGCTGAAACACATTATCGCCTTTGTCCTCTGATCGGCCACTTGGCAAAGGGCTTAGGCGCGTGCCCGAGTCGACCCCATGCTGTATTTTCTTTCGTCTGTTTACCTAATTGCAGATTCCCGGTCGGAATATTATCGCTTTTTTACGAGAAAAATGGCATAAAAATTGATTTTAAACAGCGGTTGACATGCTTCGAAGTACAGTAATGAAATATTTAGAAATCTTTTGTCACGAAATGCGCCGTGCGCATGACCCTTATTTACCATTCGGATAGTGTCTTGAACGCACGAACAAAACGCCGCTGTTGGAACATAACTATGGATTATTTGGGACCAAACCAACATTTGTTTTTGAAGTAGAAGTCCTGGGAGTGCATTCTGACGAAGAACAGGAAAGGTAATCAAACTTTTCTAATAGTAAATCGGAGTTTGGTGAAGGCTAAACCTAAACTTGCTGGGTGTCTAAATAGCTAGCCCTGTGATGCCGGGCTATCTACTTAGAATATTGCAAAATGTGCTTTTACCGAAAAGCTATTTTAAAATCGGACATATCGAGTGCATAGAGGAGTTCTGTATCTATAATTCTTAAAATTATTTATGCTTTTTGTGAACGTTTATCGTGAGTAATTTAGTAAATTGTTAGTAAATTCGCCGGAAGTTTGCGGGGGGTATGCTAGTTCTGAACGTCACATGCTAATGTAAAAAGCTGGTTTTTGATATAAATATGAACTTGATTGAACAAAACATGCATGTATTGTATAACATAATGTCCTAGGTGTGTCATCTGATGAAGATCATCAAAGGTTAGTGCTGCATTTAGCTGTCTTCTGGGTTTTTGTGACATTATATGCTAGCTTGAAAAATGGGTGTCTGATTATTTCTGGCTGGGTACTCTGCTGACATAATCTAATGTTTTGCTTTCGTTGTAAAGCCTTTTTGAAATCGGACAGTGTGGTTAGATTAACGAGAGTCTTGTCTTTAAAATGCTGTAAAATAGTAATATGTTTGAGAAATTGAAGTAATAGCATTTCTAAGGTATTTGAATATCGCGCCACAGGATTCAACTGGCTGTTACGTAGGTGGGACGATTTGGTGCCACCTGCCCTAGAGAGGTTAAATTTATAATAACATCTTCATATCTCAAAATCATTGTCATGTGGTTAATCAAAATTATATCCAAATCTAAATGAAAATGATACAAACCTAAAAAGTTACTTCTATTGCCTTTGCTAATTATATAAAAATAGCCTACATAAAGCCAACAAATAAAAACATTGCAGCCTGCAGGTAGAAAACATCCTGATTTTAATATAAATATCCTATAAATCAAATTGGCTACTCATGGTCTGTCTGCAACAAACTTGAAACATTGTATCAACTATTAACTTGGGTCTGGCCTGAGGCTTGAGCTAGCTAACTTGAGTCTGGCCTGAGGCTTGAGCTAGTTAACTTGCAACATTGTATAAAATACTTTGGGCCCTCAGAGTTTCTCCACACCAGTGAGCTCAGGACAGACACAGCTGTAGGCTATTTACATAATCAGGTAGGCCTATTTTATGTTCCACTGAATCAGAGCATAACATTTTTCCCTTTCATGCTGAGTTGTTATCGAAAGGGAGAGAGCTGGAAAGATTTTTCAAATACATTGAGGAACTATTGTCATTCTCAATGGATGTTAAAACTGACTTTGTTTGCTTGCCGTTTGAGGTGAAGAAAACATTACTTTGAGAATCTCCACAGGTCATTAGTGGTGGTGCATTAAGCCAATCAGAAACACACTTATATGCCAACATTTGCACGCAGGCCAGGTAGCCTATAGGCCTATCCGTAATCAGTTGTGCGTCCTTACTCAACACTGACAGGAGCACTCCAATAAAAGACAATGACTAAACTGACAAAACTCATAAATGGAATGAAATAAACCAAAACTTGTTTCTCAAGTGTAGCAGCATAGGTTGTGCGCTCTGCAAACAATGTGTCCACTCCGACAATGAGAATGGTAAGACTGGAATAATAATATTCAATGCATTAAAATAAATGACCAGAAACAAAGTAACAAACATTGTAGATTAGAAATTATAGGAATTAATATTAAATGTACTACTGGTGATATATGTAAATGGGGAATTGATAGACTAACAATCAAACGCAAACAATTCACACAATGAAGTTATGAAACAATGAATGTGCACAAATTGGCAGGAGAGAGAGCGCGCGTTCTGGAGAGAGAGAGCGCGTTCTGGAGAGAGAGGGCGCGTTCTGGAGAGAGAGGGCGCGTTCTGGAGAGAGAGGGCGCGTTCTGGAGAGAGAGGGCGCGTTCTGGAGAGAGAGGGCGCGTTCTGGAGAGAGAGGGCGCGTTCTGGAGAGAGAGGGCGCGTTCTGGAGAGAGAGGGCGCGTTCTGGAGAGAGAGGGCGCGTTCTGGAGAGAGAGGGCGCGTTCTGGAGAGAGAGGGCGCGTTCTGGAGAGAGAGGGCGCGTTCTGGAGAGAGGGCGCGTTCTGGAGAGAGGGCGCGTTCTGGAGAGAGAGAGCGCGTTCTGGAGAGAGCAGTGTATTGTGCATCTGGGTACTACATGGTTAATCTGACGTCTGCATTGGCCGTGCAGCATTTACGGTGATACGGCCTCTGCAGAAATCAGGGCATTCACACTTCTCGCTGAGCAGTGCAAAGCTGTTGTCAAGGAAGTGAGTTTTTGTGTTTTCTACAGGATGTACCGCCCCCACCTACAGTCAACCAATCAGGTCAATGCAGAGCTATACAGACCCTCCACATTGTTGTAACAGTTGGGAGGAGCATGGCGATGTGGTATGGAGCTCCATTTGGTCTCTGGAGGCTCCGCAATTGCGTCCCACCCTCCATATGGAGCCTCCGACCACATTTTCAGATCAAGCATAAATTGTCTTTTAGTCTAGGCCTCCGCAATGGATTAGTTCACTGAGATGGGCGCATGTATATATATATATATATATATATATATATATATATATGTTACTGCTCGACTAAAACAATCGCCTAACGACCAAACTACTGACCAGTCGACTAATTGGGGTCAATTCCAAGCATAAGATATTCACATTTACAACAGCAGCCAGCCAGTGAATTGATTTTCCTGACACACCTCAAGCTGACATTGCTGGGGGCTATTTGCATTCTGCCAGGTGTTCCTGTATGACAGCTCTATTCCGTTCCCTGAGGGCCAGGAAGATTTGTTCAGCTGCTGACACAGACACCTAAATAAATATGTTCCATTGGCCTGGATCCAGGTCCAATCACTGGTCTAAAACACAGAGTAGGTAGAAGTTGCCCCTAACCCACATATCTAGGATCAGATACTACTGTATTTCTTCTCCTGGTCAAGGTTTGGGAGTAGGCTAATCTGATCCCAGATCTGTGGTGTAGGGGGCACCTTCTACTTAGAAAACACAAATTCTTTGTCCACCCACCCCCACTGCCTCCACCTACCACCTGTGCGTGTGTGAGTGTGAGTGTGAGTGTGTGTCTCCACCTACCTGTCTGAAACACCACCTCTTTGCCACCCACCCCTGCAGCCTCCAGGTTGATGAAGGCTCGGACCTGCTTGGCCCAGGGATGCTGAGTGATGAAACCATGACTCGCCTGGGGTGGTGGGGAGAAGAGGTTTAAATATATATATTTTTTTTTTTAAATAACACATTCCATATTATGTAATTTAATATCATTTTACAAGAACAAGCAACCCTTACACAAGAGGAATAGCATTTATGATTCTGGCTGAAAACATATGTTCACTCAATATGTGATTGTGTGAACTTCTTAGTTGACCTCCTAACATCCTGTCCAGTGTTCACTAGTGTCCCCCAGTGTCTCTCTCTCTCTGTCCAGTGTTCACTAGTGTCCCCCAGTGTCTCTCTCTCTGTCCAGTGTTCACTAGTGTCCCCCAGTGTCTCTCTCTCTCTGTCCAGTGTTCACTAGTGTCCCCCAGTGTCTCTCTCTGTCCAGTGTTCACTAGTGTCCCCCAGGGTCTCTCTCTGTCCAGTGTTCACTAGTGTCCCCCAGGGTCTCTCTCACCTGCAGCACATTCTCCTCAGCTCCATTGAAGAGGAACACAACCCCGTGTCGTAGAGGTGTGGAGAGGTTGGCCAGGGAGTGGAGCACCTCCAACATCACCGCACAGCTCACTGCATCGTCACTTGCACCTGTCACACACACAGGTTACATGGGGTCAGAGACTGAGGAAGGCTGGCACAGTAACACTGTGTGTGTGGTCTCATAAAACTATATGGGTGTGTCTCTGAATATTGGTGAGCGAGATTAGTGTGTGTGTGTGTGTGTGTGTGTGTGAGACAATGCCCTGCTGAAATTCCTGCCTGGAGGGCTGATTGCATAATCACACAGTGGGAGCAACAGTAATCACTTACTACCTAACCATCAGACAAGCTACACAGTGAGATCAACAGTACCCTAACCATCAGACAAGCTACACACTGAGATCAACAGTACCCTAACCACTTTAAGTCTACTTAGGCTTTTAGAACTGTTCATCAGACAATCTACTGCCTCCTTCAGCCCCGTGTCCCTATACTGCTGCACTGAGGGTAAAAGGCCCCTCTCATGCCAGGCTGGTTCAGTGGTTGGAGCTGTTGACTCAGGAGCACATATTACCCGGCAGGGTGCAAGGTGCAGCGGTGCCGGTCTAGCCACTAACGCTCTTCTCTGTCTCCTTCTACTGTTCTACTCTAAAGCTATCCCCGTCTAATAAAAACACAAAAGCAAGGTGAAATTTCACTAGACGCATCAAAAGGAGGATGGAATTCCACTTTCTGCCCCACTAGGCCAGCCCCATTCCACCACTATCAGTAGGAAATCTCTCCACGGTTAATTGTGGCTGTTGTGTTAGCCACTGTCTCCTCCTGCAGTGCAATATTGTTGTTGACAGTCCGGTATTCTAAACTCGTCCCTTTTTCAGGACCCTGTCTTCCAAAGATAATTCATAAAAATCCAAATAACTTCACAGATCTTTATTGTAAAGGGTTTAAACACTGTTTCCCATGCTTGTTCAATGAACCATAAAGAATTCATGAACATTCACCTTTGGAACGGTCGTTAAGACACTAACAGCTTACAGACGGTAGGCAATTAAGGTCACAGTTATGAAAACTTAGGACACTAAAGAGGCTTTTCTACTGACTCTGAAAAACACCAAAAGAAAGATTCCCAGGGTCCCTGCTCATCTGCATGAATGTGCCTTAGGCATGCTGCAAGGAGGCATGAGGACTGCGGATGTGGCCAGGGCAATAAATTGCAACGTCCATACTGTGAGACGCCTAAGACAGCACTACAGGGAGACGGGATGGACAGCTGATCGTCCTCGCAGTGGCAGACCATGTGTAACACCTGCACAGAATCGGTACATCTGAACATCACACCTGCGGGACAAGTACAGGATGGCAACAACAACTGCCCGAATTACACCAGGAACGCACAATCCCTCCATCAGTGCTCAGACTGTCCACAATAGGCTGAGAGAGGCTGGACTGAGGGCTTGTAGGCTTGTTGTATGGCAGGTCCTCACTAGACATCACCAGCAACATTGCATATGGGCACAAACCCACCGTCGCTGGACCAGACAGGACTGGCAAAAAGTGCTCTTCACTGACAAGTCGCAGTTTTGTCTCACCAGGGGTGATGGTCGGATTCATGTTTATCGTTGAAGGAATGAGTGTTACACCGAGGCCTGTACTTTGGAACGGGATCGATTTGGAGGTAGATGGTCCGTCATGGTCTGGGGCAGTGTGTCACAGCATCATCGGACTGAGCTTGTTGTCATTGCAGACAATCTCAAAGCTGTGCGTTACAGGGAAGACATCCTCCTCCCTCATGTGGTACCCTTCCTGCAGGTTCATCCTGACATGACCCTCCAGCATGACAATGCCACCAGTCATACTGCTCGTTCTGTGTGGGATTTCCTGCAAGACAGGAATGTCAGTGTTCTGCCATGTCCATGAGGAGGAGATGCGCTGCAGTACTTAATGCAGCTGGTGGCCACACCAGATACTGACTGTTACTTTTGACCCCCCCCCTTTGTTCAGGGACACATTATTCCATTTCTGTTAGTCACATGTCTGTGGAACTTGTTCAGTTTATGTCTCAGTTGTTGAATCTTGTTATGTTCATACAAATATTTACACATGTTAAGTTTGCTGAAAATAAACGCAGTTGACAGTGAGAAGACGTTTCTTTTTTTGCTGAGTTTATATTAGGAAAGAAAAACATTGAAAGGAAACAAGAATTCGAGACCTGCCTAGAGATTTCCTGTCGAGCAGGTTCTCTTTCTTATGAAGGTAGAAACAACACGCGCTCAAGGCCAACTATGAGTACTAACCAGGCCAATGTTTTTTACTGAAACCCTGAAACCCCCAACAACTACAGCAGCTAATCAGGGACTGAGGAGGATGGTATTTATTATAGGCCTAGGAACGCTATTGACTTGGAGCTTAGGCTATACTTAGTATGGGAATATCTCTACTCAATGATATGCGATATATATAGGCTGCTACAGTAGATCTTCAAATGACTCACATTGACACATTGAGTAAGAAGGGAGGGAGCGAGAGGGAGAGAGGGAGAGTAAAAGACACAATAAGAGGGAGAGGCAGAAAGAATCATATGATCCAGCCCTGCGTAGCGGGCAGGCCGGTCAGGGGAGGAGCCAGAGACACGGCGGCCTGTTCAGTCTGAACCAGATAGACTCGAGTGACGTGCCACAACTAATGTTGTCAAAACACAGTAGTCTTGTTACCCTCAGAAATGTGTGTGTGTGTGTGTGTGTGTGTGTGTGTGTGTGTGTGCGTGCGCGTGTAGTATGTTATATCGACAGCGTATGTCTATGTGAGTGCACAGGCTCATATGTGTGTGTGTGTGTGTGTGCGTTAAACAGAGCCAACAGGTGACCGTTGCTTCCTCCCTGTTCACACACACACTTCCCCATTGGGCATTGCTTGAGCACAGAGAACACCCATCACATAGGACAATGCATGTGGTAATTCTTTCTTCTGTTTTTTTTTTTCTTCCACAATGTGCATATTTTGAATTCCTGAATCTAGCTTCCTCTGTCTGAGAGTATGTGGAAGCCAGGGAGGAAGGAAACATGCCAATGCCTGGGTTGTTTATTTTCTTGCTCCCCATCCAATGTATTTAACCACCTCTTCTGGTATCAATTTCCTGGTTTAAAGGTACAGAACTTAATGTTCAGACTTTAGAGAACATTCATTTCTCTTCAGGGGTTATGGGGAATGAATTATAGTTGGAGAATTGTATGTAGTCTTAATCTGAGATTCAGTCTGAAACTATTCTTGGTTTGCACCATGTTGGATTGTAAGTTGCAGCCTGTTTTGTCCTCTGTAACTACATTTAATGGAAAGTAAAGGTGTCAGCATGCTTCAATTCGGCTGGCGCATTGCCGTAATCCCTTAAAAGACCGTCACTTGAAAAATGAGGGAAAAAAAGCGGCAATGGTACTGTTTGTCCAATTTGAAACACCGTAGCCAGTATACACTTCTTCAGAATAGTCAGAATGAATCTAAGATAACTCAGGCAATCTGTCATTAACTTTGACGTTTTTTGCCAGAAGAGATCTTTGTCGCACAATTTTTACATCTAACTAAGATGTTTGGTGCAGTATTTCTCAATGAAAAAATGTGCATGAAAATGACTAGTCACCTCGTAGAATGATAAATACTTTATTGAAGAATCTTTACTGTTGACCAATCACCAACGAAGGGGCGTAGACTTCAGCTCCGAAATTCGTCTTGCCTCCAGAAAAAACGTTGAGTGGCCAAACAGCCGGAAATAAAATCCCACCGAAGTCCAAAAGGTTGTCAGAATATGGTTGTGTGTGTGTGTATGGTGTCCTGGGAGTGATGAATAATAAACCCTAAGATATAATAAAGACTAATTGGTTGTGTTGTATTGTACCTGGACTGTTGGCCACAGAGTCAAAGTGGCAGTTGGCCAGCATGAGGTGCTGAGCCCCAGCCTTGGGCTCCAGGCGGACAGCAATGTTGCTGACCCGGTCGTAGTAGGAGGTGAACCCTCCCAGGAAGTCGATGCTGAAGGAGCCTGTGGGTCGCTGGACATCCACAGTGACAGAGTTGGGTCCTGAGGCGCTGTCGGCCTTAATGTGCTCAATCTGCTCTAGCAGGAAGTTTACCGTTAAGACCTCATTCTCCGGGCTGCCCGTGGGACGGGGACCGACGCTGGTGATACGCTCCAGGTGCTTCCTGGTAGAAAGGCATGCAGGGAGTGAGTCAGCAAATCAGGTGAGACGTGTTAAAGACCGACTACATCTGCAGTTTCTATCAAGTTTCATTTCAAATCATTTTGATAAAGTCATTTTAATAAGTATGAACAGTTTCTAAAGTTGTGCTTTGCTTTCAGCAAGCATAACGTAACAACTTCTAAATGTAGGCTAGACCTAATATTATCATCCCTTTTGACCTGACGTATGTTACGTTTTGTTGTGCATAATAATATTAGAAGAGTTAAATCATTGCGAGGCATCATGGCAATGTGTTGAAGTGGGATATGACTTCTGTCATCCCGTACTGTTGGCCTAGTCATATCAGTACTGTAAATATCCTACTGTAGAGCCTGTTTAGTCGTTTTTTTTTTAGAGACAAAGCCTTTCCTGTTTCCTTTCTGCTTTTTCGGTTTGCAAAAATTCTGGCAGCTACAATAAGAGCCACACCAATAAGGCTGTAGGTCATTTGACACTCCACAGTGCCCATGTGGTAGTTTTACATTGAGGTAGCCTATGTAGACACTCAACCCCACCCCTTCCCTAGCCTGGTCCCAAATCTGTTTGAGCTGTCATGCCAACGGTCATTGTCAAGGAGCCAAACAGTTTTGTCATCACAGGAGTTGGAAATACAGCACAAACAGATCTGGAACCAGACTACCACTTCCCTTACGCCACTAAAAACAGGAAGAAGTCCCCATGGACTGTATGGCTGTGGCTAGATCAACTAGAGTGTAAAATCCAAATGACTCCAGATGCCCTCAGATTACGTAGGTGTCACATTATTTGACACTTTCATAAGGCTAATATACATTGTCCCCACCCCTTCCTCCACTAAAGAGAGGAGGAAGTCGACATGGACTGTGTGGCTAGGTCTAGGTAGACTGTAGTGTCCTTAATGACTCCAGGTGGTTTTCTTTCCTGTATGTTAGCTTTAGGGTTGCCCTCAGATTATATCACCTACTGTGTGTCCCATCTGACACATTCATCAGGCTTATGTCTACATCTCTCTACCTAGTGGTGTCATATAGGATTTTATCAAATAAGCATCCAACTGCTCTCTGATTAACTGAAAAGCAGCCTTGTATATGTTTATTACGGGAAAGTAGGAAATTAAATAAGTAGTTCCCTCAGAAAATGGTGGTATGCTACAATTATTCAAATGTAGAGGATAATTGGTGTATTTGTGTCTGATATTTCTTCACTATTGACATGTTCAGACAGACTATGTCAGCGAAAAAAAAAAAACTGTCAAGAAACAATGGCGAAGGATTATTTTATATTTCCCACGCCACTCCCTCCGACCGTTAGCTACACCCTAGCGACACCTGGGTTACCTACACCCTAGCGACACCTGGGTTAGCTACACCCTAGCGACACCTGGGTTACCTACACCCTAACGACACCTGGGTTACCTACACCCTAGCGACACCTGGGTTACCTACACCCTAACGACACCTGGGTTACCTACACCCTAGCGACACCTGGGTTAGCTACACCCTAACGACACCTGGGTTACCTACACCCTAGCGACACCTGGGTTAGCTACACCCTAGCGACACCTGGGTTACCTACACCCTAGCGACACCTGGGTTACCTACACCCTAGCGATACCTGGGTTACCTACAATGACAACTAGTACCAATGGCTTGTAGCGTAGCTAGGTGGAACCAACTCTGAGGTAACCAACTAGAGGAACGGTTCTCTCACACCGGGGGTCGTTAACGCCGTATTGCAAACTGGAAGTGATCGCAATGGAAGAAGTAACGTTAGGCTAATAACAGAGATTCTATTTATGCAACTTGTTGAGAATATAGCTATCTACAATTTAATTGACAACAGTATCAAGATTTACCTTGCCCTGATAGCATTGAACTCGCCAGTAGATTTTCCAATGACTAGCTGCTGTAACGATAAATGAACGACTCCCCACAGCACCAGAATAAATACAGTCACCAGTGCCACTCCGACGCCTTCGTGTAGCAGGTACAAGTTCACTTCAGGTTTCTTTTTTACTTCACTGCAGCCGTTGATTCCACGTTGATCCTGAGAGTCATTCTTATTTTCCGATACATTGTTTTGCGCCCCGTATAAGGATTTGATTCTCCTAATAGTGGTGTCCCTCTCCATCTTTGCCACTAGTACACATATATAGGAACGTCCAACACACCAGCAACCGTCGCTTCTGGAACACCCGACAGATCACGAAGAGGGACAAACTTCTCTCACTACAAGCAGAGGGGAAAAGGCGAAGCGAGAGAGATAACTGATGCCAAAATCTCCAGCAGGTGGAGTTTTTTCGCTCACCTAACGTGTTTTGTATAGAGCTCAATGAGTGTCGAATTTGGTTAACAAAACCTTTTATGACTTATTTCTTCGAATATAAGTTCCTAATGATTAGGTTGTTATGAGTGTACTGATATAAGTAGGACACGTTTACACCCCGGCTACATTGAGAAAAACCACTGGGTGCGTTCGTAAATTGCCTCCAGAGTGCTCTGGGTCGTTCCTAAATTCAGAGAGTTGTAAAAATTGTCTGTTGGTAAAGGAGTAGGGATGATCCGAGCGCTCTGACCACACAATGGCAGTCAAGCACCCAAACTAATTGGCTAAAATTGACTAGCTTGCAAGCTACTGCTCAACACAAATGAGAGAACACCTCACTCTAGGCCCAACAGAGCAGGTTAGGCTGTTTTCATCTAGAGTTTTAGTGACTGTAACTGTGCTGCTGGCAATACTTTATTTTTTTCTGACGCCGATCATATTCAATGGGTGTTGCGTGTTCGTAAATTCAACAGTTACTCTGTGCTTTGCCACACTCAGACAAGAGTGCTCTGATGTCGGAGTAGATAACTAGAGTGAATTTAAGAATGCACCTATCGGAGTTGTGCCTGGTCGTCACTAATTACATCAGCCACAAATGTTATTGTAAACCTAACCTTAACCACACTGCTAATTTTGTACCTAACGCTAAACTTAAATTAAGACCAAAAACTAAATGTTTGTTTTCATGAATTTTTACCATATAGCCAATTTTGACTTTGTGGCTGAGATAACTAACTAGTCGGTGTCTGTTGTTCACACGTGTGTCTGCCTTCTCATTGGCTAGAATGGTCGCAACAGATCGTGACTCTTCCTCCTCCTCTCTATGGTCCAGAGCGTCCGTACATTTCTCTGGCTCTGGAGCTATCAAGTAAAGGCTCCCCTGAACCGCTCCGACTATGGTCTGGAGGCTAGGCAGGAAAGGTAACAATTCGGAAAGCATTCAGACCCATTTTTGTTATGTTACAGCCTTCTTCTAAAATGTATTAAATGACATTTTTTCCTCATCAATCTACTCCCAATACCCCATAATGACAGAGTGAAAACAGGTTTTTAGACATTTTTTTAATCATTTATTAAAAATAAAAACAGAAATACCTTATTTACATAAGTATTCAGACCCTTTGCAATGAGATTTGAAATTGAGGTCAGGTGAATCCTGTTTCTATTGATCATGTTTCTACAACTTGATTCGATTCCACCTTACATTTACATTTACATTTACGTCATTTAGCAGACGCTAAATGAGGGGGGGGGGGGTGTTAGAAGGATTACTTAATCCTATCCCAGGTATTCCTTAAAGAGGTGGGGTTTCAGGTGTCTCCGGAAGGTGGTGATTGACTCCGCTGTCCTGGCGTCGTGAGGAAGCTTGTTCCACCATTGGGGTGCCAGAGCACCGAACAGTTTTGACTGGGCTGAGCGGGAACTGTGCTTCCGCAGAGGTAGGGAGGCGAGCAGGCCAGAGGTGGATGAACGCAGTGCCCTTGTTTGGGTGTAGGGACTGATCAGAGCCTGAAGGTACGGAGGTGCCGTTCCCCTCACAGCTCCGTAGGCAAGCACCATGGTCTTGTAGCAGATGCGAGCTTCAACTGGAAGCCAGTGGAGTGTGCGGAGGAGCGGGGTGACGTGAGAGAACTTGGGAAGGTTGAACACCAGACGGGCTGCGGCGTTCTGGATGAGTTGTAGGGGTTTAATGGCACACGCAGGGAGCCCCGCCAACAGCGAGTTGCAGTAATCCAGACGGGAGATGACAAGTGCCTGGATTAGGACCTGCGCCGCTTCCTGTGTGAGGCAGGGTCGTACTCTGCGAATGTTGTAGAGCATGAATCTACAGGATCGGGTCACCGCCTTGATGTTAGCGGAGAACGACAGGGTGTTGTCCAGGGTCACGCCAAGGCTGTTAGCACTCTGGGAGGAGGACACAATGGAGTTGTAAACCATGATGGCGAGATCATGGAACGGGCAGTCCTTGCCCGGGAGGAAGAGCAGCTCCGTCTTGCCGAGGTTCAGCTTGAGGTGGTGATCCGTCATCTACACTGATATGTCTGCCAGACATGCAGAGATGCGATTTGCCACCTGGTTATCAGAAGGGGGAAAGGAGAAGATTAATTGTGTGTCGTCTGAGTAGCAATGATAGGAGAGACTATGTGAGGATATGACAGAGCCAAGTGACTTGGTGTATAGTGAGAATAGGAGAGGGCCTAGAACTGAGCCCTGGGGGACACCAGTGGTGAGAGCACGTGGTGCGGAGACGGATTCTCGCCACGCCACCTGGTAGGAGCGACCTGTCAGGTAGGACGGAATCCAAGAGTGAGCCGCACCGGAGATGCCCAACTCGGAGAGGGTGGAGAGGAGGATCTGATGGTTCACAGAATCAAAGGCAGCAGATAGGTCTAGAAGGATGAGAGCAGAGGAGAGAGAGTTAGCTTTAGCAGTGCGGAGAGCCTCCGTGACACAGAGAAGAGCATGCTCAGTTGAATGACCAGTCTTGAAACCTGACTGATTTGGATCAAGAAGGTCATTCTGAGAGAGATAGCAAGAGAGCTGGCCAAGGACGTCACGCTCAAGAGTTTTGGAGAGAAAAGAAAGAAGGGATACTGGTCTGTAGTTGTTGACATCCGAGGGATCGAGTGTAGGTTTTTTGAGAAGGGGTGCAACTCTCGCTCTCTTGAAGACGGAAGGGACGTAGCCAGCGGTCAAGGATGAGTTGATGAGCGAGGTGAGGTAAAGGAGAAGGTTTCCGGAAATGTTCTGGAGAAGAGAGGAGGGGATAGGGTCAAGCGGGCAGGTTGTTGGGCGGCCGGCCGTCACAAGTCGCAAGATTTCATCTGGAGAGAGAGGGGAGAAAGAGGTGAAAGCATAGGGTAGGGCAATGTGAGCAGGACCAGCGGTGTCGTTTGACTTAACAAACGAGGATCGGATGTCGTCAACCTTCTTTTCAAAATGGTTGACAAAGTCATTCGCAGAGAGGGAGGAGAGGGGGGGAGAGGAGGATTCAGGAGGGAGGAGAAGGTGGCAAAGAGCTTCCTAGGGTTAGAGGCAGATGCTTGGAATTTAGAGTGGTAGAAAGTGGCTTTAGCAGCAGAAACAGAGGAAGAAAATGTGGAGAGGAGGGAGTGAAAAGATGCCAGGTCCACAGAGGCTAGTTTTCCTCCATTTCCGCTCGGCTGCCCGGAGCCCTGTTCTGTGAGCTCGCAATGAGTCGTCAAGCCACGGAGCAGGAGGGGAGGGCCGAGCCGGCCGGGAGGATAGGGGACATAGAGAGTCAAAGGATGCAGAAAGGGAGGAGAGGAGGGTTGAGGAGGCAGAATCAGGAGATTGGATGGAGAAGGATTGAGCAGGGAAGAGATGATAGGATGGGAGAGGAGAGAGTAGCAGGAGAGAGAGAGCGAAAGTTGCGACGGCGCAATACCATCTGAGTAGGGGCAAAGTGAGTAGTGTTGGAGGAGAGCGAGAGGGAAAAGGATTCAAGGTAGTGCTCGGAGACTTGAAGGGGAGTTGCAGTGAGATTAGTAGAAGAACAGCATCTAGTAAAGATGAGGTCAAGTGTATTGCCTGCCTTGTGAGTAGGGACGGTGAGATGGTGAGGTCAAAAGAGGAGAGGAGTGGAGAGAAGGAGGCAGAGAGAAATGAGTCAAAGGTAGACGTAGGGAGGTTAAAGTCACCCAGAATTGTGAGGGGTGAGCCATCCTCAGGAAAGGAACTTATCAAGGCGTCAAGCTCATTGATGAACTCTCTAAGGGAACCTGGAGGGCGATAAATGATAAGGATGTTAAGATTGAATGGGCTAGTGACTGTGACAGCATGGAATTCAAATGAGGAGATAGACAGATGGGTCAGGGGAGAAAGAGAGAATGTCCACTTGGGAGAGATGAGGATTCCAGTGCCACCACCCCGCTGACCAGATGCTCTCGGGGTATGCGAGAACACGTGGTAAGACGAGGAGAGAGCAGTAAGAGTAGCAGTGTTTTCTGTGGTAATCCATGTTTCCGTCAGCGCCAAGAAGTCAAGGGACTGGAGGGTAGCATAGGCTGAGATGAACTCTGCCTTGTTGGCCGCAGGCCGGCAGTTCCAGAGGCTGCCGGAGACCTGGAATTCCACGTGGGTCGTGCGCGCTGGGACCACCAGGTTAGAGTGGCAGCGGCCATGCGGTGTGAAGCGTTTGTGTGGCCTGTGCAGAGAGGAAAGAACAGGGATAGACAGACACATAGTTGACAGGCTACAGGAGAGGCTACGCTAATGCAAAGGAGATTGCAATGAAAATTAACTAAACAACTGGGGAAGCGAGAGAGCAGGGCCTCCCTCACTGACCATTCACTGAAACACTCAAATATAACTTTCCCAACTTCCACTTTAGAAATTATAATTGATGTAAACTACAGTGGTTCAATGTTTCCAGGAATAGGCTCAAACTTAGTTTATTCAGCTAGATAACTTGGTACAGTATTCGTCCGTGAAACCCACCCAGTGCACCGTGTCCTATGACGCCGTAGCTAACTAGCATGCTAGCATCCAATAACACACGGTTAGCACCAATACTTGGTTACAACAAACTACCAAGGGATCATTCGTGTCCGTGGTAAATACCTCTGGTAAATACAATTGATTGGACATGATTTGAAAAATCACACACCTGTTTATATAAGACCCCACAGTTGACGTTGCATGTCAGACCAAAAACCAAGCCATGAGGTCAAAGGAATTGTCCATAGAACGCTGAGACAGGAGAACGTTGAGGCACAGCTCTGGGGAAGGATACCAACACATTTCGGAAGCATTGAAGATCCCCAAAAACACAGTGGCCTCCATCATTCTGAAATAGAAGAAGTTTGGAACCACCAAGACTCATCCTAAAGTTGGCCGCCCACCCAAACTGAGCGATCGGGGAAGAAGGGCCTTGTTCAGGAAGGTGACCAAGAATCCGATGGTCACTCTAACAGAGCTCCAGAGCTTCCTCTGTGGAGATGGGAAAATCTTCCAGAAGGACAACCATCTCTGCAGCACTCCAATCAGGCCTTTATGGTGGAGTAGCCAGATGTAAGCCACTCCCTCAGTAAAAGGCACATGACAGCCCACTTAGAGTTTGCCAAAAGGCACCTAAAGCACTCTCAGACCAAGAGAAACAAGATTCTCTGGTCTGATGAATCCATGATTGAAATCTTTGGCCTGAATGCCAGAGCCCCAGACATGTACCCGATCGAACATCTCTGGAGAGACCTGAAGATAGCTGTGCAGTGACGCTCCCCATCCAACCTGACAGAGCTTGCGGAGATCTGCAGAGAAGAATGGGAGAAACTCCCTAAATACAGGTGTGCCAATCTTGAAGCATCATACCCAAGAAGAATCGTTTCTGTAATCGCTGCCAAAGATGCTTCAACAAAGCACTGAGTAAAGGGTGTGAATACTTATGTAAATGTGATATTTCTGTTTTAATTTTTTTAATACACTTGCCAATATTTCTAAAAAACTGTTTTTGCTTTGTCATTATAGGGTATTGTGTGTAGATTGATGAGGGTGAAAAAACGATTTAATACATTTTCAAATAAGGCTGTAACTTAACAAAATGTGGAAAAAGTCAATGGGTTTGAATAGTTTCTGAATGCACTGTATGCATCTGTGCTACGAGGAAATGGACAGTAGTAAAATGACAGTAGTTGCCTCGAAGTTGCATCAGTTCCCAGTCAATAATAAATTCCTATAATCAGTTTTCTTGCCTTATCAATTCAACATCTACTACGTATCTTGATTATGTGGAGAATACTGTATAAAACACAATGATTTTGACGTATCATATTCTTTAATTCATACAATATGGCAATGTGCTGTTATATTGGGTTGAAATTAGCCCCAACGGCCAGCAGATGGCGATATTGAGTCATTTCATCTTACCGTCTAAAGTGAATGTATACAACCGGCTATAGAGCACCACAGTGGATACCCATAAACCCTAGCGGTCAAACAGGGAAATGGTTCCAATCGTTTTTCCACCATTTATTTTTCCCATAGGGAATAAGAAACACTTAAAAAAGGGCTGTGTTTGTGTAGGCTTACCCTGGCGTGATGTTTTGATAATCATGTAACCCTCTCTTGGACAAGGTGACTTTTATCAATATATTCATCTGTATTTACTCTCAGATTCGAAAATGTAAATTAGTATCAATGTAGACATCATGCAAGACTACAGATCCCTGCAAGCTGCTGCAAGTCATCTCTAGCTGACACCTTTGCTGACAGGTATTGTGTCAATTTAGAACTTGCACAAGACAGTTCACAGAATTGTAAATGTATTTATTTTTTGCCAGTTTATTCATTACATAATTTAGCTAACATTAGATAGTTAATCCAGAGATTCTTACCGATTCGGCAGTCTAGTCCAGATCACCATGGATGACATTTGTAGTTCTTTATGATAGCCACATTAGCAGCTAATTAGCATTTCATATTGGGGGGTTAAATACAGGCGAATATATTGATAAAAGTCACCTTGTCCTAGAGAGATTTACACAGTTATCAAAACATCACGCCAGGGTAAGCCAACACAAAAAAAAATAACTTATTTTAGATTCTAAAATTCACTATGGGAAAAATGAATGATGGAAAAACGATTGGAACCATTTCCTTCTTTGACCGCTAGGTTTTATGGGTATTATGACTCATACTGTGGTACTCTATACACTCGTATCCACCGTGGACCGGTTCGTATAAAAAACATTGTCCATTCAGACTGCAGAGGCGTCGATTTCCTCCTTAACTTGATTTAATAGTGACTACATTTAAAAAAAAAAATCTCACCAATAAATTAAGAAGTCGAGTTAAGGCGGAATATTAAATTAAGGAGGAAATCGACAGCTTTGCTGCCTAAGTGGAGAATTAATGTTTTATTTGCGAATCGGTCCACGAGGGATATGTGTGTAAAGCCTAGGATAGGTTGAAATGTTTAAACTTTCCTACCTAATTTCTTATTTTTTGTTGTGCTCATTGTAATGGTTTACTATTTAATTTCACAAATGCAGGAAACTACCAAAAGAAAGGAAACACCAATATAACGCGTCTTAATAGTGTGTTGGGCCACCAGAACAGCTTCAATGCTCCTTGGCATAGATTCTACAAGTGTCTAGAAAACTATAGGAGGCATCTGACACTATTCTTCCACGAGAAATTCCATAATTGAGTGTTTTGTTGGTGGTGGAAAACACCCGCTGCTCCAGAATCTCTCATACCTCTTCAATTGGGTTGAGATCTGATGACTGAGATATACACACACACACACACACACACACACACACACACACACACACACACACACACACACACACACACACACACACACACACACACACACACACACACACACACACCCTATGCTCCTTTGCGACCCATCTTTCAAAGTCATTGAGATCTCTTCTAGCCACGGTAGCCAAAATAAAGGTCAACTGGGCATTTCTATACATGACCCTAAACTTCTTTTAATTGCTTAATTAACTCAGGAACCACACCTGTGTGGAAGTACCTGTATTCACTATACTTTGTATCCCTCATTTAGTGTTTCCTTTATTTTGTCAGGTACCTGTAGTGCTCCAGTATGTGAACTGCCCGTGAAGCAGAAGGTCGTGAGTGATATTGTGCACCCTACAGACCATTTCTTGATACTGCATGATCATCTACAGTACTGTCCAAAACAGGCAACAAATGACAATTATATTATTACACTATCAAGAGCATCATACTGCATTTCCACCACAATATAATAAAACATGTTAGCTTATTCACAGGAATTGTCATCGATTAGAATGACAAAGCAATGAGGAGACAACACATGGAGAAGAAAACGTACTTTGTGTTAAATATGGATCTCTTTTTGTGCTCTCTCTTTTATTTATAAAGCATATTTTGGTAATAATCCAAATATAATTTCGTATGATTATGATATTGACCATTAAAATATAACATTCATTTCCATAAATACAATATTATCATTGGCTTGAGTGTACAGGCTAATGTTCAAGATAGGATATCAGTTGTGTGTAATGAACGTTAGCCTATTACATGAAGTTATTGTTATGAACTGAAGTGAATCTAAACGAATTATATGAAATATTAGCATCCTTTATATTAGCCTACTTGAATAGGTGTTTATCAAGTTTCCGTTATTTAATGAGGTCTCCCGAGTCACAGTCAGACAGAAAGAATTAGCAGACTAAGCTTCACGAGTCCATTATAGTTAGATGTATTCTGGCCATTATAGTTAGATGTGTTCTGGCCATTATAGTTAGATGTGTTTTGGCCATTATAGTTAGATGTGTTCTAGTTAGATGTGTTCTGGCCATTATAGTTAGATGTGTTTTGGCCATTATAGTTAGATGTGTTTTGGCCATTATAGTTAGATGTATTCTGGCCATTATAGTTAGATGTGTTCTGGCCATTATAGTTAGATGTGTTCTGGCCATTATAGTTAGATGTGTTCTAGTTAGATGTGTTCTGGCCATTATAGTTAGATGTGTTTTGTCCATTATAGTTAGATGTGTTTTGACCATAATAGTTAGATGTGTTCTAGTTAGATGTGTTCTGGCCATTATAGTTAGATGTGTTTTGGCCATAATAGTTAGATGTGTTCTGGCCATTATAGTTAGATGTGTTTTGGCCATTATAGTTAGATGTGTTTTGACCATAATAGTTAGATGTGTTCTAGTTAAATGTGTTCTGGCCATTATAGTTAGATGTGTTTTGGCCATAATAGTTAGATGTGTTCTGGCCATTATAGTTAGATGTGTTCTGGCCATTATAGTTAGATGTGTTTTGGCCATTATAGTTAGATGTGTTTTGGCCATTATAGTTAGATGTGTTTTGGCCATAATAGTTAGATGTGTTCTGACCATTATAGTTAGATGTGTTTTGGCCATTATAGTTAGATGTGTTTTGGCCATTATAGTTAGATGTGTTTTGGCCATTATAGTTAGATGTATTCTGGCCATTATAGTTAGATGTGTTCTGGCCATAATAGTTAGATGTGTTCTGACCATTATAGTTAGATGTGTTTTGGCCATTATAGTTAGATGTGTTTTGGCCATTATAGTTAGATGTGTTTTGGCCATTATAGTTAGATGTGTTTTGGCCATTATAGTTAGATGTATTCTGGCCATTATAGTTAGATGTGTTTTGGCCATTATAGTTAGATGTGTTCTGGCCATAACAGTTAGATGTATTCTGGCCATAATAGTTAGATGTATTCTGGCTCTAGAGCTGGGAAGGTTAGTAGTTAGAATTGTGTTCTGCAGAGGTTTCACGCTAATTAGTCCAGTTCAATGGCTTTAAGCATGAGCGGTTGAACCCGTGACGGTCATGAGAATTCCTTTCCTCCCCTCACAGTTCTAACCCTTTCTCAAGTCAGAGATTTAAGTAAAGAAAAGTGAGACTGAGAACTTTTGGAAAAAGTGTTGGGAAGCAATTTAGAAGGACCGGACCCTTTCACAATCTAACTATCCACTTTAGGTAAGACTATGCTTGTGTTTTATTTAAAAAAAACGCAGACCAAACACTGACAGCCTTGATGCACAGGCCATTCAGTTATTCTATTCAACTATATATATATATATATATATATATATATATATATATAAATAATGACATTTTCTAAATGATAAATTGTCTCTGGATTTACAGAGCCTATGGCCTATATTATGCTTGATGGACTAAGATATTGATCCCGTTTCAAATCAATATAGTTGTATTAATTGCATTGCTACAAATAAATAACACTACAGTGTATATATACATACAGTATATGCATAGGCCTACAGAAATCACATAAATTATCTCGTCTGATGTGTTAAAAATTGCTTTGAAATGGAGTGTGAAATACATGTGCACATTTGAGGGACAAATGCTGAATCTACCAGTCTCATACTTGACCAATGGTTCACAGTATGTAATTGATGTTGCTATTAACATGTAATAACCATATCCTACAGTTTATAACCCAACGGTATTCCTCAGGTGTAGTCACTGGATGGTTCAAAGAGATGCCTCACGGTGACTTGAATGTTTATTTTGCAAGCAGAGGAGGACCCCATGTCAGGACCGAAGAGTTAGTGCATTATTATATTTTTACGATGACAATATCAGACTGTTGACTCTATTTATGGGCAGGCCTGATAGAAATTCAGAACTTTATTAGATTTTTTTTATAGCTTTTGTTATGCTGCATCTCAATCTTAATTTATCATTTGGTGAAGAAAGTATTATTAATTTAGTGTTTTCTTTTCTTGGTGCGTCACAGGGCAGCAGGCATAGCTCTGTTGGTCTTCATACTTGCAGCCCTTCTCATCCTCGGATGCTGGTATTTTAGGAGGAGATGCGGGTACAAAATGATTAGGGTAAGATTAGTCCAGCACTTGCATGGTCAAGGGTGCATATTTCAATAGTCTTAATAAATGGCTTCCTCTCTACTTTCCTTAATCTGTGGTGATCTGAAGAGAATAGGCTTAGGCTTTCACCTGGACAGTTATTTCCGATGATTATATGTCTATGATTCTCCTCAGTTAAGATGAAGGAGGATACAAAGAGGGATAGCTGCATTGATGCACATCAACTTGGCAACGGGTTTAGGGGAGCTCCCACCACACTGGTTCCTTTAGAACAGATCTGAAAACTCAGAAGAAGAAAAGTATATGTATGGGTTGCTTTCCCAGTGAACACAAGACATTGAAAATACTTATTTTTAACGTCTTTTCAACCAAAAAGACAATGTTTTCATGTGTTTTGCTCATAGGTTTTCGACAGGGCTTATACCTCCTGTTCCCCTGTTGTTTTCTTTTCCTCTCGTGTTATTCTCCCCACAGAGCCCAAGATCAGGGTCCCTGCCAGGATTCAGTGGAGGACAGTTCAACGAGGGAGGAGCCACAGCAGAAAACAAGATGGGCCTCAGTGACCTCCGACCTTTGGTAAAACACCGGATGTACTGGGGGGAAGCAACGGTGGTCAGGGCCCGTATTAATAAAGCATCTCAGAGTAGGACTGCTGCCTAGTAGATCATACTGAATAAGATTACATGGAGAGACAGGCCCTGATCCTAGATCAGCACTCATCTAAGGCGCTTTATGAATATGGGCCCAGAGCTCTCTTTTTTCAGAGTATTTGATAAGTTTTATTGAATGAAGGTGTTTTTGTGAGGTTTAAATCTCTATAGAAACTTAGAGAAGTGAGGAGAGAATTTGTTTATGCCAAAGTAGTGGTGGAACCGATCCCATGATGCAGACATGGGCAGTTATGCGCTGGAAGGCAATGGTGTGACCAACCCCAGGCCACGATCGTTCTCTTGTCATAGGATACTGCATTCCTCTGACTATACAGACAACAACACAACCATGAAGGAAGGACCTATTGTTCAACTCTCCATTACTCTTCTGAGAATGAAAGGGCAATAAAGCCAAAGGTCATGTGAGCTGCCTGATGCAATATGACTGGTGGTGGTCCAGTCTGAGATTATGTCACCAGACCAGTCAGGAGGAGATTATGATCTGGAATTCATAGGGGTGTTAGGAAGGGGAGGTTTGGATCAGAGTGGTGGGGGATGGGTGATGTGTGTGATATTCGACTGGAAAAGGTTAGCCTTTCTTTGTTCAGAGGAAAACATTTTGACTTGAGGGATTTTTCCACGACTGAGACGAACCAAGCTGTACTGAGCTGTCCGATGCATCCTTCATAGTTGCTGAAATCATTCCGAAAAGGACGATGTGAAAAGAAAATAAGAAAATATTCAGAGACTGCAGTTGAAAACTAGCCAGCTGGCTAGAAATTGCATTTTTACAGTAATGTTGACTACTGTGCAATGTACCTGTAAAAGTAAATGTCATAACGTAAGCGAGCTTAGTTTGGTTTGGCCCAGCCCAATAGTGTGAAAATGGAAATAGTATTTCAATCATCAAAGAGCGGCTTATTCTGCTTGTTTTCTAAATGGTGTGTGTTTGACTTGATGTGTTTCAGGTTCCCAATGCCCCTCCTGCATATGAGACGATATCATCAGGACCCCTACCTCCTCCCTACTCCCCCTAATAACAACAGTCCTCTGTGGATAACCAAAAAGATGAAAACTATTTACATTTACGTCATTTAGCAGACGCTCTTATCCAGAGCGACTTACAAATTGGTGTATTCACCTTATGATATGAACTTAATGTGTTGTCTTATTTAAACTCTATATCAATGAAGAAAAAGCTTTTGATGAAAATACTATTAGCACTCTATATTTACAATTACACGATTTACCATATTTTACTCATGTTATTTTTTTCCTATCTTGTATTTTTTTTATGTGTATTTCTCCAAAACTTGTTTTGTGTGTTATGTGTTCCTCAAGGTTATATTTCTGAAGGTTGCTCGGCAAACAAGACCCTTCTATCAATACTTGAATAAGAGTATATTAATCGATTACAACAAAGTCGTACTTTGCAATTGAGAATCCATAGTAATTTAAAGACAATAACGTCGGCTTGATCGTTGGCTTATTATTTCAACATGTACTTATGAAAGGATTTGAAAATGATGGAATGGTTATCCCCTATAAAATTCTGCAGACACATTTCAATAAAAATATAAAGTTTACCAAGGGTCTAATTCAAATTAACACCACAAAACCCTCTATGGAGGACAGTTACACCAGTTATTTTCAAGCAGAAATGTCCACAGTCATGCAATGAAAATGTACCAACTAAATACTTTGAAAAATCTATATGGTAGGAAAAATAAATAAATGTAAAAAAAATAATATATATATGGGCTTCAACATTTCAATAAATCATTTAGAAGTTGCATTTCAATCATGTGAAATCCCAGTTTATTTTCCAAATAGTTGATGGAAATAAGACTGATCCAATGTAATAAAATGTAGACACCGACATGCCTCTTGAGTAGGCAACACATCAGAGAACGTATACAACAGGTGAGAGGGAAAGACCTAAGAGTGTGGTAGACAGAATAAAAACAAGTGTAGTTCCAATCTAAGGAATTCCAAATGATAATTAATGTCAATGAAACGCATTACAATCACATTCAAATCCATTTGTCTACCCTTCAAACCAAGCAATTTACAACATATTTATTACTGGCCAAGAAAAAGTTTTTAAAAAAGAAGTCCAAATTGATCTTCAAACTTTGAGAAGGAAACCCTAAAATGCTGTTTGCTTTGCGAAATAGAAAACCCATCACAAATACACTGCCACCTACATTTCTTGAGCAAACTGTTTGAGTCAGCTATAGAGGTTTATCTAGCGTCGCTTAAAGCTGCAATATGTCACTTTTTGGGTGACCTGACCAAATTCACATAGAAATGCATTATAGATCTGTCATTCTTATTGAAAGCAAGTCTAAGAAGCGGTAGATCTGTTCCATGTGCGCTCTCTCTATGCCTCCCGTTCCTAAGTTGTGTTTTTGCGTCAAACAGCTGAAAATACAATATTTTTAGTTATGGAAAAGATATTTCACAGCAGTTTAGATGGTACAATGATTCTCTACACTATACTTGCTTGTTTTGCCACAAACTCAAACTAGGGGAACTATTAGAATTTTAGCAACCAGGAAATGGCAGAGCCATTTCTGCATAGTGCATCTTTAAACACACTTAGATATGCAAAGTAAAAATACAACTCAACCAGGCAGTTTCTCAACCGACTACCACCTTCTACCAAAAATATTCTAGAATGTTCTAGATATTCTAGAGGCGGCCCAGAACACAAAGTTTGCTGGAATATGTGTCTTCTTCATCACATACAATGGTACTGGCTTTCAGTCTTTCAGTTGATAGGGCCACTTCTGTCAGCCTGGGTCGGCATCCAGGGATTGTCAGTATTTACAGGAGGCAGGGGCAGCACTCTCCCAGTGGATTTCGGAGTTAGAATCAACGTAGCCAAAGGCTTGTTAGCCATCTCTGGCAGGCCTGTGTTGGCGGTAGGGCCTCTAACCGTGTTTAAAACAGCACCATCAGGACTCACTAGTAGCTTGGTGGTGGGGCTGGTTGTTTGCACTGCTGATGCAGGCATCTGTGAAGCCTGCAAAGGGCACTTGCCTAGGCCCAGTATCTGCTGCTGCCAAGGATTGGATAAAACAATGGGCATGCGGATAGTCTCTGCCGACATCACCGTCCTGACAGGTTGAGCAGGTGTCATGATTACAGTGCTGTTGGATGGAGGCACAGTTGCCACAGGAGATGTTTTGCTACCGAAGGCACCCCCAAGGGGCGGTACAGTCACCACAGGTAGAGACTGCATCCTGGAGAAGGTGCTCCAGATCGGCGGAACAGCTACCGTCGGTAGGACCTGCATCCGTGTGGAGACCGCTCCGATAGGTTGCACGAATGACGTTATCTGCTGTGTTGTGAGTGGTGCATAGTTGATGCCAAGTCCCGTGTTCAAATGGAGCTGCTTTGTTGGGCTCTGTAGAACTTCTGCTGTTTGAGCTGCGCTGGAACTTGCTGGCACGGAGGAAAGTGACAAGCCGCCCATCCCTTCCGGTTGAGTTAAAGGTGGAGCTGCCACCACATTAGCTAGGCCAGTGAGTATGGTGGCCGGAGCAGGGAGCCGGTGTAAAACTGGTGGAGAACCGTTGATGGTGGTGCTGGTGACCGATAGTGGAGCTCGAATCTCCATCGTCTGGCGAGGGACAGTGAAAGAGACCGGGAGAGAGGGTCCAACTTTCTCAGCGGACGGCGCTGCCAGGGTTAGTGATCTAAGTGCTGCTTGTTGAGGCTGGTGCGTCCTTGGTTGTGTGGCCATTCTGGGGCCTTGTGCAGGTGTGGGTAGCCCAGGTAACGTTGGCCCTTGTGGGACACTGGTCGTTGGGCTCGCTCCCCTGTGACTAGGAGCTGCCACAGGCACTGCAGGGCTGGATATTATGAGGACATGCTGGCCAGGCCCAAGGCCTTGAGGGGGAACAACAAAACGGGTGTTGTTGAGCAGAATCTGTGTGCCGCCTGCAAGCGGTGCAGGGGTGTTAATGACAATCTTCTGTTGCACAGTTGTGGTGGTGGTGCTGGTGACAGGATTGGTATTACCAGCCGGCCGCACTGCAGTGGACTGCTGAGTTGATCTAGTGGCAATTGGAGACTGTGGAGTACTTATTTGAGGAGGTGTGGTGACCCCGCTTACACAGTGAGAGTGGTGAGACTGAGAAACCTGGGCCGGTAGTGTGAGAGGGGATGTTTTGACAAGGCCTAGCGGTGTAGTGACCGGCACTGGTAGTTGTGGGTTGCTGGTGATTAAACCTCTGATTATCGAAGACCGTGGATGCCCAGTTACCTTGCTTAGATTGGGGATCACAGAGGACGAAGGGATGCCTTGTAGTTGAGATCCAGTCAGGCGTGTGGAAGAGGGTAAATGTGCAGTGCTAGTGATAAGGTGAGACGACGTGGTTGTAAGAAGTGCAGCCTGTGTGCCAGACACAGATGTGCTTTTTAAAGTAGATTGTGCAAGTGCACTTTCCTGTTGTGGTAGCCTTATCGGAGGTCCTGGAAGCAGATTGATGCGCTGTACCTTATTCAAGGCTCCGAAATTTGCACTGCTGATAGCTTGACCAAAGTTGAGTCTGATCTTCATTGCTTCATTGGGTATTGACGTGGTCAGGGATTGTGCCCCAGACACTGAAACATGTCTTGGAATGCTACTTGTTGCGTGGGATGCCTGGGCTGGTGATTGGCTGATGAACATCAGCCTTTGCCCTGGAAGAACGGAGGGAGCTGTAGTGGAAGTGACTTTGGTTGCAGCCATAGATGTGACGTTGGACGAGGGAGAGACCAGGATGAACTTAGTGAATGGGGACCTCTCATCTGGACATACCCTTTTCAAAACAGGTTTAGTGACACACTGGACCAGAGATGTCTGGGTGGCGCCTGCTGGGTTACCAGGTACAGTGACGATGCTTTTAGGTAGCTGTGAGTTCACAGCAATTGTAGATGAGACGTTGCTGCCCTGGTTTACAGCAACGGTAACAGCAGAGCCCACTGTCTGACCTGTGGCCTGAATGCCAGCAGTGATCGAAGACTGGCGTGCAGTTGTTGAACTCGTGACAGTTGAAGACCGTAATGGTGACAGTCTTGATTGCACCTGGGCTACAGTCGCGCTTGTGACCACTGGGACCGTGGGGGCAGCAGGTGGAGAGGTCTTGGACACCAGGAAGGCTTTGAACTGTGGAGAGATGATGACGGGACTGGCAGGTAACAAACCAGATGTACTCTGATCGGACATCTGCACCTTGACTACTCCAGTGTTGCCCCCCCTAGTGGTGACTAGGATGGACTGCGAGTCCCTTATACACACGGTCTTCAGCTCTTGTTTAGGGAACGGAGGTTTACTGGGATCAGTAAAAGCTGTACTAGTGGGGTTGGATGGTGATCTATTTGGTATAACATTTTGGGTAGTGCTACTCACTCTCGGACCAGGGAGTTGGACAACCTTGTAGCCTGTTGTAAGAGAGGTTGTCTGCAACCTAGGGGAGTTGGTAGGAGAGGGCGTAGCTCCCTTTAGCGGTGCCACTTGTTGTATGGGGATCCGGTTGTCATGACTTTGAGGCATGGTGAATCCAGAGGTTTGTGACAGTGTAGTGGGCGCTTTGGAGGCTGGGACCTGGATTGTCCTTGGTTGCTGGGGGTGACTCTGACCCTCTGACTTTTGAATGAGCAAGTTTGAAGGAAGGATGACCACTTGCTGCATTAGCTTATCCCCCGTTTTCTGGTCCAGGATTGGCTGCACTGCGATTTTCATAGGGCTTCCAGCTTTCCTGACCAGACCCATGCCCTCGGGCATCTTGTAGACAACCTGTACAGGGGTCTTTGGTATGGGCGTGGTATGGGACATCTGTGTGTGTTTAGGTGTGGGTGTTGTTGGTTGCGGTAACTGTTGAGAGCTTTGTGGTAAAAAATGTTTAAGTTTGATAGCTTGCAGGGAAGAAGCACAGGCTAAGCTATGCCCCTGACCAACATGGCTGATAACACCTGGCTGATGATGAATTAAAGTAACTTTATTACCAACATTCTTAGCCAGCAGGGTATATAGCTGAATGGGTTTGTGAGTCCTTTGGACACCAGCCATCGGAGTAGTTATAACCACTGGGCTTGTTTCTCCAACCTGCTGTGCTGCTGGATTCGCTTCCCTGGATCTGTTTTCCACTTCAGCTTCAGGGGAAGTCGTCAGTTCGTCACTGTTGATCCTGCCTCTCTTAATGAGGCTTGAGTTCTCATCTAAATCACTCTGCAGACGCTTCAAGCCCCGAGTGGAAGGCCTGTGCTCGTTCAAGGTCAACATCTCTTGTCTGGTTACCACAGTGAAGCTGCCTCTCAATGCCTCTGTTCCATACTGCCCTGAGTCCTCTGAAAAAAAAGACACACATTCAATGTATTTCAAGTTGACTGTCAACTGACAATGATTTTACTGATACAAATCGTTTGTGATTTCAATGCAATTTATAATAAATAGCCTACACATTATATGCTTTTCCATAATGTCTTACTGCACTTCACCCACAAATAAAACACAAGTTACCTCCCGCCCACAGCATCCTCTGAACAGTCTGATCCTGCTGTTCCTCCTCTTCAGTCAGTCTGGTGTTTTCAGTGAACGAGGTGCTTCTATCCACATCCTCTCTGACAAAGTTGTCATAGTCAGGGTGCTTTTTGAAGTCGTCAAAATCCCTTTTCAAACGTAGCCTGTGGGGAAAGATTACGTCAAAATTATAAATAAAAGCCATCGAGGAGTCAATGACGTGTTATGCTAGACATGATTTGTAAACATAGTTTTGTGATATTATAACCGCCTTCAGGCGAGTGGTGATACCTGTTCCTATGGAAAGCCTTGACCAGTTTGGGTTCCCATGGGGAGAGCTCGTTGAGTAGCCTTATGAGAGTGATGTGTAGATCTTTCACGGCTTCTTTCCTGAAGCACCACCTTCCCTGTAAAAAAACAAACAAAAACATACAACACCAAGAATAAAAAAGCCCAATGGTTGAGAGCACACAACGCTGTATTTTGTATTCTCCCACTCATAGTAGACAATCCATATATATAAACTCAGCAAAAAAAGAAACGTCCTCTCACAGTCAACTGCGTTTATTTTCAACAAACTTAACATGTGTAAATATTTGTATTAACATAAGATTCAACAACTGAGACATAAACTGAACAAGTTCCACAGACATGTGACTAACAGAAATTGAAAAATGTGTCCCTGAACAAATGGGGGGTCAAAATCAAAAGTAACAGTCAATATCTGGTGTGGCCACCAGCTGCATTAAGTACTGTAGTGCATCTCCTCCTCATGGACTGCACCAGATTTGCCAGTTCTTGCTGTGAGATGTAACCCCACTCTTTCACCAAGGCACCTGCAAGTTCCTGGACATTTCTGGGGGGGAATGGCCCTAGCCCTCACACTCCAATCCAACAGGTCCCAGACGTGCTCAATGGGATTGAGATCCGGGCTCTTTGCTGGCCATGGCAGAACACTGACATTCCTCACTTGCAGGAAATCACACACAGAACGAGCAGTATGGCTGGTGGCATTGTCATGCTGGAGGGTCATGTCAGGATGAGCCTGCAGGAAGGGTACCACATGAGGGAGAAGGATGTCTTCCCTGTAACGCACAGCGCTGAGATTGCCTGCAATGATAACAAGCTAAGTCCAATGATGCTGTGACACACCGCCCCAGACCATGACGGACACTCCACCTCCAAATTGATCCTGCCCCAGAGTACAGGCCTCAGTGTAACGCTCATTCCTTTGATGATAAACGCAAATCCGACCATCACCCCTGGTGAGACAAAACCACGACTTTTGCCAGTCCTGTCTGATCCAGCGATGGTGGGTTTGCGCCCATAGGCGACATTGTTGCCAGTGATGTCTGGTGAGGACCTGCCTTACAACAGGCCCACAAGCCCTCAGTCCAGCCTCTCTCAGCCTATTGCGGACAGTCTGAGCACTGATGGAGGGATTGTGTGTTCCTGGTGTAATTCGGGCAGTTGTTGTTGCCATCCTGTACCTGTCCCGCAGGTGTGATGTTCGGATGTACCGATTCTGTGTCGGTGTTGTTACACATGGTCTGCCATTGCAAGGACGATCAGCTGTCGTCCTGTCTCTCTGTAGCGCTGTCTTAGGGGTCTCACAGTACGGACATTGCAATTCATTGCCCTGGCCACATCCGCAGTCCTCATGCCTCCTTGCAGCATGCCTAAGGCATGTTCACACAGATGTATAGGGACCCTGGGCATCTTTCTATTGGTGTTTTTCAGTCAGTAGAAAAGCCTCTTTAGTGTCCTAAGTTTTCATAACTGCGACCTTAATTGCCTACCGTCTGTAAGCTGTTAGTGTCTTAACGACCGTTCCACAGGTGCATGTTCATTAATTGTTTATGGTTCATTGAACAAGCATGGGAAACAGTGTTTAAACCCTTTACAATGAAGATCTGTGAAGGTATTTAGATTTTTACGAATTATCTTTGAAATTCAGGGCCCTGAAAAAGGGACGTTTCTTTTTTTGCTGAGTTTATATATACAACACTGTATTTTATATTCTCCCTCTCATAGTAGACAATCCATATATATACACACACACTACCGTTCAAAAGTTTGGGATCACTTAGAAATGTCTTTGTTTTTGAAAGAAAAGCAAATTTTTTGTCCATTAAAATAACATAAAATTGATCAGAAATACAGTGTAGACCTTGATAATGTTATAAATGACTATTGTAGCTGGAAACGGCAGATTTTTTATGGAATATCTACATAGGCGTACAGAGGCCCATTATCAGCAAACATCACTCCTGTGTTCCAATGGCACATTGTGTTAGCTAATCCAAGTTTATCATTTTAAAAGGCTAATTGATCATTAGAAAACACTTTTGCAATTATGTTAGCACAGCTGAAAAGTATTGTTCTGATTAAAGCAGCAATAAAACGGGCCTTCTTTAGACTACTTGAGTATCCGGAGCATCAGCATTTGTGGGTTCGATTACAGGCTCAAAAGTGCAACAAACAAAGAACTTAATTCTGAAACTCGTCAGTCAATTCCTGTTCTGAGATATGAAGGCTAGTCTATGTAAGAAATTGCCAAGAAAGTGAAGATCTTGTACAACGCTGTTTACCGCTCCCTTCACAGAACAGGGCAAACTGGCCCTAACCAGAATAGAAGAGGAGTGGGAGGCCCCGGTGCACAACTGAGCAAGAGAACAAGTACATTAGAGTATCTAGTTTGAGAAACAGGTGCCTGACAAGTCCTCAACTGGCAGCTTCATTAGATAGTACCCGCAAAACACCAGTCTCAACATCAACAGTGAAGAGGCGACTCCAGGATGCTGGTCTTCTAGGCAGAGTTCCTCTGTCTGTGTTCTTTTACCCATCTTAATCTTAATTTTTATTGGCCAGTCTGAGATATGGCTTTTTCTTTGCATCCCGAAGTCGCCTCTTCACTGTTGACGTTGAGACTGGTGTTTTACGGCTACTATTTAATGAAGCTGCCAGTTGAGGACTTGTGAGGCATGTTTCTCATCACTTTTGAAGTTATTTTAATGGACCCAAAAAAATTGCTTTTATTTAAGAACAAGGACATTTCTAAGTGACCCCAAACTTTTGAAGTTTACATACACTTAGGTTGGAGTCATTAAAAGTCATTTTTCAACCACTCCACAAATTTCTTGTTAACAAACTATAGTTTTGGCAAGTCGGTTAGGACATCTACTTTGTGCATGACAAGTAATTTTTCCAACAATTGTTTACAGACAGATTATTTCACTGTATGACAGATCCAGTAGGTCAGAAGTTTACATACACTAAGTTGACTGTGCCTTTAAACAGCTTGGAAAATTCCAGAAAATGATGTCATGGCTTTAGAAGCTTCTGATAAGCTAATTGACATAATTTGAGTCAATTGGAGGTGTACTTGTGGATGTATTTCAAGGCCTACCTTCAAACTCAGTGCCTCTTTGCATGACATCATGGGAAAATCTAAATAAATCAGCCAAGACCTCAGAAAAGAATTGTAGATCTCCACAAGTCTGGTACATCCTTGGGAGCAATTTCCAAAACGCCTGAAGGTACCACGTTCATCTGTACAAACAATAGTATGCAAGTATAAACACCATGGGACCACACAGCCATCATACCACTCAGGAAGGAGACACATTCTGTCTCCTAGAGATGAACGTACATTGGTGCGAAAAGGGCAAATCAATCCCAGAACAACAGCAAAGGACCTTGTGAAGATGCTGGAAGAAACAGGTACAAAAGTATCTATATCCACAGTAAAACGAGTCCTATAATCGACATAACCTGAAAGGCCGCTCAGCAAGGAAGAAGCCACTGTTCCAAAACCACCATAAAAAAGCCAGACTAAGGTTTGCAACTGCACATGGGGACGAAGATAGGACATTTCTCCAAAAAGTACACTGGTCTCATGAAACAAAAATAGAACTGTTTGGCCATAATGACCATCGTTATGTTTAGAGGAAAAATGGGGAGGCTTGCAAACCGAAGAACATCATCCCAACCGCGAAGCACAGGGGTGGCAGCATCATATTGTGGGGGTGCTTTGCTGCAGGAGGAACTGGTGCACTTCACAAAATAGATGGCATCATGAGGTAGGAAAATGATGGGGATATATTGAAGCAACATATCAAGACATCAGTCAGGAAGTTAAAGCTTGGTCGCAAAAATGGGTCTTCCAAATGGACAATGAACCCAAGCATACTTCCAAAGTTGTGGCAAATGGCTTAAGGACAACAAAGTCAAGGTATTGGAGTAGCCATCACAAAGCCCTGAACCTCAATCCTATAGAAAATTTGTGGGCAGAACTGAAAAAGCGTGTGCGAGCAAGGAGGCCTACAAACCTGACTCAGTTACACCAGCTGTCAGGAGAAATGGTCCAAAATTCACCCAACTTATTGTGGGAAGCTTGTGGAAGGCAACCCGAAATGTTTGACCCAATTTAAACAATTTAAAGGCAATACTACCAAATACTAATTGAGTATATGTAAACTTCTGACCCACTGGGAATGTGATGAAAGAAATAAAAGCTGAAATACATTTACATTTATGTCATTTAGCAAACGCTCTTATCCAGAGCGACTTACAAATTGGTGCATTCACCTTATGATATCCAGTGGAACAACCACTTTACAATAGTACATCTATATCTTTTTTGGGGGGGGTTAGAAGAATTACTTAATACTATCCAAGGTATTCCTTAAAGAGGTGGGGTTTCAGGTGTCTCCGGAATAAATCACTCTACTATTATTCTGACATTTCACTTTCTTAAAATAAAGTGGTGATCCTAACTGACCTAAGACATGGAATAGGATTAAATGTCAGGAATTGTGAATAACTGAGTTCAAATGTATTTGGCTAATGTGTATTGAACTTCTGACTTCAACTGTATATACATTATATATATATATATATATACACTGCTCAAAAAAATAAAGGGAACACTTAAACAATACAATGTAAGTCCAAGTCAATCACACTTCTGTGAAATCAAACTGTCCACTTAGGAAGCAACACTGATTGACAATACATTTCACATGCTGTTGTGCAAATGGAATAGACAACAGGTGGAAATGATAGGCAATTAGCAAGATACGCCCAATAAAGGAGTGGTTCTGCAGGTGGTGACCACAGACCACTTCTCAGTTCCTATGCTTCCTGGCTGATGTTTTGGTCACTTTTGAATGTTGCCGGTGCTTTCACTCTAGTGGTAGCATGAGACGGAGTCTACAACCCACACAAGTGGCTCAGGTAGTGCAGCTCATCCAGGATGGCACATCAATGCGAGCTGTGCAAGAAGGTTTGCTGTGTCTGTCAGCGTAGTGTCCAGAGCATGGAGGCGCTACCAGGAGACAGGCAGTACATCAGGAGACGTGGAGGAGGCCGTAGGAGGGCAACAACCCAGCAGCAGGACCGCTACCTCCGCCTTTGTGCAAGGAGGAGCAGGAGGAGCACTGCCAGAGCCCTGCAAAATGACCTCCAGCAGGCCACAAATGTGCATGTGTCTGCTCAAACGGTCAGAAACAGACTCCATGAGGGTGGTATGAGGGCCCGACGTCCACAGGTGGGGGTTGTGCTTACAGCCCAACACCGTGCAGGACGTTTGGCATTTGCCAGAGAACACCAATATTGGCAAATTCACCACTGGCGCCCTGTGCTCTTCACAGATGAAAGCAGGTTCACACTGAGCACGTGACAGATGTGACAGAGTCTGGAGACGCCGTGGAGAACGTTTTGCTGCCTGCAACATCCTCCAGCATGACCGGTTTGGCGGTGGGTCAGTCATGGTGTGGGGTGGCATTTCTTTGGGGGGCCGCACAGCCCTCCATGTGCTCGCCAGAGGTAGCCTGACTGCCATTAGGTACCGAGATGAGATCCTCAGACCCCTTGCGAGACCATATGCTGGTGCGGTTGGCCCTGGGTTCCTCCTAATGCAAGACAATGCTAGACCTCATGTGGCTGGAGTGTGTCAGCAGTTCCTGCAAGAGGAAGGCATTGATGCTATGGACTGGCCCGCCCGTTCCCCAGACCTGAATCCAATTGAGCACATCTGGGACATCATGTCTCGCTCCATCCACCAACGCCACGTTGCACCACACACTGTCCAGGAGTTGGCGGATGCTTTAGTCCAGTTCTGGGAGGAGATCCCTCAGGAGACCATCCGCCACCTCATCAGGAGCATGCCCAGGCGTTGTAGGGAGGTCATACAGGCACGTGGAGGCCACACACACTACTGAGCCTCATTTTGACTTGTTTTGAGGACATTACATCAAAGTTGGGTCAGCCGGTAGTGTGGTTTTCCACTTAAATTTTTGTGTGATTTTGTTGTCAGCATATTCAACTATGTAAAGAAAAAAGTATTTAATAAGATTATTTCATTCATTCAGATCTAGGATGTGTTATTTTAGTGTTCCCTTTATTTTTTTGAGCAGTGTATATACATACATATACACACACACACACACAAATACACACACGTGTTCCTGCAATATTTTTTTTTTACCTGTATCGATGTAATCCTTCCATACTGTATGTAATAGTTACTTCTGTTTATAATGTATTTTTGATAAAGCACAATCAAAATTCCAAAATCAAATGTATTTTATTACTTTACTAACAGATGTCTTTTTGGTGCTCTCCAGCTCATCCAGCTCATCCTCCGTCCTGCTGATGAGTTCCCTCAGCTCCTCTAGACTGGTGCACACCAACTGAAGAGCGAGGGACAAATCATCACTCATGGATTCAAGTTGCATATCAATTCATATTCCATATTTTGCATCAAAAACAAACAAACTGTGGGGTTTACCCTGAATGCAGGTTGAACTGGGAGTTGAGGTTTCTTTTTTGAAGCCAGCTTCCTGGACTTAAGCTTCCTTCCTGCGAAGGAAGAAGATTATTCTATTGAGTAATTCAGACATAAGTGGGGCAAAGCATTATAAACAAGATTACATCTCGTTAGGGCTGACCCAGTTTAGTCGACTGGTCGATTGTTTGGTCGACCGAGATTTCTTTCGTCGAGCAGTTGCAACATACATAACATACATATAGTACCAGTCAAAAGTTGACACCTACTCATTCAAGAGTCATTATTTTTGACTATTTTCTACATTGTAGAATAATAGCGAAGACATCAAAACTATGAAATAACATATGTAGTAACCAAAAGAAAAAGGGTTAAACAAATCAAAAGATATTTTATATTTGAGATTCTTCAAATAGCCACCATTTGCCTTGATGACAGCTTTGCACACTCTTGGCATTCTCTCAACTAGCTTGACCTGCAATGCTTTCCCAAAAGTCTTGAAAGGAGTTCCTACATATGCTGAGCATTTGATGGCTGCTTTTCCTTCACTCTGCGGTCCAAGTCATCTCAAACCATCTCAATTGGGTTGAGGTCGGGTGATTGTGGAGGCCAGGTCATCTGATGCAGCACTCCATCATTCTCCTTCTTGGTCAACTAGCCCTTACACAGCCTGGAGGTGTGTGGGTCATTGTCCCGTTGAAAAACAAATGATAGTCCCACTAAGCCCAAACCAGATGGGATGGCGTATTGCTGCAGAATGCTGTGGTAGCTATGCTGGTTAAGTGTGCCTTTGAATTCTAAATAAATTACAGACAGTGTTAACAGCAACAACAAAAAACACCCTAACACCTCCTCCTCCATGCTTTACGGTGGGAAATACACATGCAGTTATCATCCGTTCACCCACACCGCGTCTCACAAAGACATAGCGGTTGGATGCAAAAATCTGAAATTTGGACACCTTTCCCTCAACGTGATCAAGACAGAGATGATTGTGGACAACAGGAAAAGGAGGACCGAGCAGGCCCCCATTCTCATCGACGGGGCTGGAGTGGAGCAGGTTGAGAGCTTCAAGTTCCTTGGCGTCCACATCATTTTACATTTACGTCATTTAGCAGACGCTCTTATCCAGAGCGACTTACAAATTGGTGCATTCACCTTATGATCACATCACCAACAAAGAGAACAGTCTGTGACTAGGGTGGCTGGAGTCTGACAATTTTTAGGTCCTTCCTCTGACCCCGCCTGGTATAGAGGTCCGGGATGGCAGGAGGCTTGGCCCCAGTGATGTACTGGGCCGTACGCATTACCCTCTGTAGTGCCTTGCGGTTGGAGGCCGAGCAGTGGTATGGCAGTGACGCAACCCGTCAGGATGCTCTCGATGGTGCAGCTGTAAAATCTTTTGAGGATCTGAGGACCCATGCCAAATCTTTTCAGTCTCCTAAGGGGGAATAGGTTTTGTTGTGCCCTCATCACGACTGTCTTGGTGTGCTTGCTCCATACCACTGCTCGTCCTCCAACCGCAAGGCACTACAGAGGGTAGTGCGTACGGCCCAGTACATCACTGGGGCCAAGCCTCCTGCCATCCCGGACCTCTATACCAGGTGGTGTCAGAGGAAGGCCCTAAAAATGGTCAGACTCCAGCCACCTCAGTCATAGACTGTTCTCTTTGCTACCGCACGGCAAGTGGTACAGGAGCACCAAGTCTTGGTCCAAGAGGCTTCTAAACAGCTTCTACCCCCAAGCCATAAGACTCCTGAACATCTAATTAAATGGCTACCCAGACTATTTGCATTGCCCCCCCCCCCCTCTACACTGCTGCTACTCTGTTATTATCTATGCATAGTCACTTTAATAACGCTACCTACATGTACATATTACCTCAATACCGTAGTAGACAGCAGTCTACAATGTGCCCCCGCACATTGACTCTGTACCGGTAGTACCCCTGTATATAGCCCTGCTATTGTTATTTACTGCTGCTCTTTAATTATTTGTTATTCTTATCTCTTACTTTTTTGGGGGGTATTTTCTTAACTGCATTGTTGGTAAAGGGCTTGTAAGTAAGCATTTCACTGTATTCGGCGCATGTGACAAATAAAATTTGATTTATAAAAATGGTGTACAAGACAGCTGTCTGATTGGTGCCTGTCTGAGTGGACTAATCCATTGTGGAAGCCGTGGGGATGGAACAGTCCATCACTAAAACGTGCTTATATACTGTAGGCTACTGTATAAATCGATCATTCATTCATTTGTTCAGGTCTTCACACAGCATACGAGTCATTCATGATTTCAAATGTAATCAAGCATTTTAGTTTTAAAACAAAATAAAGCTAGCCTTGAATAATTAGCTTAAACAATAAATAAACCATTCCATTTCGGGAAATTGCATTCACGAATGAATGCGACTGTTTTTAGTCTTTGCTGTAATAAAGGCTTGATAAAAAAACGTTACAACAGACTCTGGTATGCTTATCATTTATTTAAGTGTTGTTTAAACTGTTCCAAACAGACAGAAAAAGTAGATTGTAATCTAACAGTATCTGTTTGGAAACATAATATGCAGGCAGAGCTTGTTCCTTACCTTCTTTTTCTTCATCTCCAGTATTTAACAACTAGTCACATTTATTCCACACATCTGACTTCCCCTTTACTTCCTGAGAAACCAGTACACATTCCCCCATTTCCAGTTTGTCACGTCTTCTGCATCCATTTTGCTGTCATGGTGTTCACAGTTTGTTATAACCAATTTATTGATGCGATTATGATATGCTATAGGTCAGGCCCTATTGGTCACGTGCATGTGATGCATACATGTGTCACGTAAAGAGAGCAGGGTTTGAGGGAATAGGGAATGTTTTAACCTAAACAAATGAGGGATTTCTGGTAACAGAACTTTTCAGTCAGAAATGGCTGTAATTATGTTACAGCTTCAGCAACATAGACAGCACGATAAACACTTGATGTTCTGTGGTAGTCGCTGCAGCAGAGACCGCACCATAAACACTGTTGATGTTCTGTGGTAGTCGCTGCAGCAGAGACCGCACCATAAACACTGTTGATGTTCTGTGGTAGTCGCTGCAGCAGAGACCGCACCATAAACACTGTTGATGTTCTGTGGTAGTCGCTGCAGCAGAGACCGCACCATAAACACTGTTGATGTTCTGTGGTAGTCGCTGCAGCAGAGACCGCACCATAAACACTGTTGATGTTCTGTGGTAGTCGCTGCAGCAGAGACCGCACCATAAACACTGATGTTCTGTGGTGGTCGCTGCAGCAGAGACCGCACCATAAACACTGATGTTCTGTGGTGGTCGCTGCAGCAGAGACCGCACCATAAACACTGATGTTCTGTGGTAGTCGCTGCAGCAGAGACCGCACCATAAACACTGATGTTCTGTGGTAGTCGCTGCAGCAGAGACCGCACCATAAACACTGATGTTCTGTGGTGGTCGCTGCAGCAGAGACCGCACCATAAACACTGATGTTCTGTGGTAGTCGCTGCAGCAGAGACCGCACCATAAACACTGATGTTCTGTGGTAGTCGCTGCAGCAGGGAGGAGAGAAGGACAACGGGTGCTGGTCACACAGTCACTCGCTGTCCTTTTTTTTACCACAGCGCAGCAAGTCTGAGCCCGGCCAGGCACATTCAAATCCCTTGCTGGTCGGACTCCCTCTAGTCATTTGTGCATCTTAATTATTTAATCAAACAGTGTGCATAAAGCATCAGACAAGCTCAGTGAATATAGTTGATTTGATTAACACACATAGGATGTGTCTATATGGAAAAATACACCTTTAAAAATCGATTGCTCGAAAGAACAGATGACTCTTGGTCGACCAAGATTTTTTTGGTTGTTGTTGGGGACAGTCATACATCATCATTGAACAAGTGCCAAGTCTCTCAAGCTGTGATTTTACATAGGCCTAATTTAGCCTAACAAAAATGTCAAATATTGATTTACAAGACAGGTATTCCTTTTCCTTACCCATTTTTCGTTTTTTCCTCTTGTCCTTTTTCTTGATGGCGGTCGCAGCTCTCCTGACAGTGGATTTAGCTGCCTTGGCCTTACAGAGTGGGCTCCTGTCTGATCTGCGCTGCCCACCTGCTGCATGTAGTTCCCCCAATTCCCTAGCTTTCTTCCTTTTCGTTTTCTTAACCCGAATCCTGTCCATCCTATTCTTTGTCACGTTCACCTTGCGTGGGTGGCCAGCACCAGAGGGTGACGTTGTTGATTTCTTGTCCGTGGCACAATAGCAGCGATGATTGTCCTGTGACTTTGTCCCAATTTTAGAGAAACATTTTGGACAACATCTTCGTCCCTCAGTGAGTTTGTTCCTGTCCACTTTAACATGGACATCATTCAGTCTCATGGGTACAGTGACACCAGGCCTGCTGGTATCTGTTGCCCTAGCAGGGCGAGCAGGGGACTTCCCTGTATAGCAGTGTTCCCCCACACTGAGACGCGGCTCACATGACCCTGATGATACGTCCGACCCCTCTTCCTGCTTCACCTGAAGTCTATTAGGCCTATATTCCAATTCCTGTGGCTCTTCCTTCACACTCCCTCTGCCCACAAAGTCATTGATAGGTGAAGAGAGCCCAGTAGAGCCAGTGAGTTTGTTCTGATTAGTAGGCTTACAGTCCTCCTCATCCTCCACCCCCCATGTGTGAAATTGCCCAGTTCCACCCCTGCACATGTCTCCTTTAACCCTCCCACCACTCCGTCTGTCAGAACTAGGTTTCTCCTCAGACCCCTCCTCCATTGAAACCAGGTGGTCAGAGTCCTTCTGATTGTCAGAGTCCTCTGATAGCCCCTCGTCAGGCTCCACCCTCTTAACCCAGACAGCTGGTAAGGGGAAGTCAGAGGGCATACTGACACTCTGGCAGTAGATGCGTAGGTCCGCCCCGCAGAAATGCGGAAAATGTATGTAGGCGTTCTCGTTCCCGTCGTAGCCCAGGATGGACTCTCGGCACTCGTGGATGGGCTGGCCCAGCACAGCGTCCTGCACGTCCTTCTGGGTCTCGTATACGTTGTCACACAGGCCTTTGAGCAGCCACACGCGCTGGATGAAGGGTACGAGATGGAAGGGGTTCTCCTCCAGGGGGCTAACCACCCCGACTGTCCTGAAGAACTGATGGGATAGGCCCAGCTGCTCAGCCATCCACCCCTGGTCCTCCGCCGTACCCATAGCGTAGTACCAGCCTTGCACCCTCTGGCGGAGCTCCGACTCCCAGCGGCAGTAGGTGAGAGCTGGGCGACGGTGGAGCGTTCCCCTCCTCTGGGGCGGGCAAAGAAGTGAACTCATGATCTTGGAGAGGAAGATGCTGCAGCGAGGCATGAGGAGGCACCGCTCCAGCTCAAAGAACACTATCTCTGGGAGGTTGAGAGCTGCCTGAGCCAGGCAGAGGAAGTGGCCGATGGCAGGGAGTTCCCACATGGTCTTCAAGGGAGTCTGGTTGGCCTGGGAGAGAAGACTGCGCTCCCACTCCTCCACCTCCTTGGCTGAGGTCTCCTCCGCCTCCTTCTTATCTAGCTCCCGCTGCCTACAATCAGAAATGAAGGATGAGTTTATGAACCAGATGTCCTACTAAACACAAACAATCACAGCCATACACACAGAATGAAGTATTATTATTTAAAATGTTTAATGTAATTATATTGTCACAGTTGTCAGGATTAAGTAGTCTATGAAATTTTCAAATTTTATTCTGACCATGGAGGGAGTGGGAACATAGAAAACCCTCAGGCACTGGAACATTCCATCCATATCTTACCTCTTCTCTTCCTTGACTCTCTGCTGCTCCTCCAGCCTGAGTGCCTGGACCATGATGGACTCATTTCCCCCCACTGTGATCGTAGCCAGGCTGCGAGGCACTGTCCTCCGTCTGGCAGAGGTGCCTACGGGCCCCCTCTCATCCTCGGTCCCCAAACGACCCTTGGAGGTCACTGCCAGAGTGGTCTTCTCTCGCAGCGTCCTGGTTGGGTAGGTGGATACAGACACAGCATCATAGGGCTAGTTAGGGTCCCAGTCATTTCATCAAGGGTCCTGAATGAAACAGACACTACTGATGTTTGAAAATGTTTTACTTTTAGTTACTACTACAGCAGCAACTGAAGAAAGAATCCATACCATTGAATGTGTGTATTTTAAAATGTGGATGGATGAATGCATGTACAATATGTAGGCTGTGTCATGAATACTTGAACGAATATATGTACCGTGCATTCGGAAAGTATTCAGATCCCTTGACTATTTCCCACATTTTGCATTCAGACCCTTTGCTATGAGACTCGAAATTGAGCTCCGGTGCATCCGGTTTCTACAGATCATCCTTGAGATGTTTCTATAACAGGATTGGAGTCCACCTGTGGTAAATTCAATTGATTGGACATGATTTGGAAAGGCACACACCTGTCTATATAAGGTCACACAGTTGACAGTGCACGTCAGAGCAAAAACCAAGCCATGAGGTCGAAGGAATTGTCCGTAGAGCTCCAAGCTAGGATTGTGTCGAGGCACAGATCTGGGGAAGGCTACCAAAACATTTCAGCAGCATTAAAGGTCCCGATGAACACAGTGGCCTTCATCATTCTTAAATGGAAGAAGCTTGGAACCACCAAGATTCTTCCTAGAGCTGGACTCCTGGCCAAACTGAGCAATCGGGGGAGAAGGGCCTCGTCAGGCAGGTGACCAAGAATCCGATAGTCACTCTGACAGAGCTCCTGAGTTCCTCTGTGGAGATGGGAGAACCTTCCAGAAGGACAACCATTTCTGCAGCACTAAACCAATCAGGCCTTTACGGTAGTGGCCAGAAGGAAACCACTCCTCAGTAAGGCACCTAAAGGACTCTCAGACCATGAGAAACAAGATTCTTTGGTCTGATGAAACCAAGATTGAATTATTTGGCCTGAATGCCAAGCGTCACATCTGGAGGAAACTTGGCACCATCACTAAGGTGAAGCATGGTGGTAGCAGCATCACTCTGTGGGGATGTTTTTCAGCGGCAGGGAGACTAGTCAGGATTCTTGATGAAAACCTGCTCCAGAGCGCTCAGGACTTCAGGCTAGGGCAAAGGTTCACCTTCCAACAGGACAACAACCCTAAGCACACAGCCAAGACAACACAGGAGTGGTTACGGAACAAGTCTCTGAATGTCCTTGAGTGGCCCAGCCAGAACCCGAACTTGAACCCAATCAAACATCTCTGGAGAGACCTGAAAATAGCTGTGCAGCGACACTCCCCATCCATCCAACCAGACAGAGCTTGAGAGGATCTGCAGAAAAGAATGGGAGAAACTCTACAAACACAGGTGTGCCAAGCTTGTAGCGTCATACCCAAGAGGACTCGAGGCTGTAGTCGCTGTCAAAGGTGCTTCAACAAAGTACTGAGTAAAGGGTCTGAATATTTATGTAAATGTGATATTTCAATTTATGTTTAATTGTTAGACTGTATAATTGCAAAAAATTCTCAAACTGTTTTTCCTTTGACATTATGGGGTATTGTGTGTAGATGGGGGGGGCAATTTAATCAATTTTAGAATAAGACTAAAATAACAAAATGTGGAAAAAGTTAAGATGTCTGAATTGTTTCTGAATGCACTGTAGGTATGTAAGGCTTACCTTGACAGCAGTGTCAACTTCTGCTCAAGCATTATTTCCAATTTCTGTGCCTGTTTAGAAATCCAGTGGTCAATTCCATGGTGCCTATAACAGTTCTCTAGCATTAGCCTGAAGTCTGCTACAAACTCTGTGATTGTTTCATACTCCCGGCTAACAAACTTCTCCTCCATCCTTCTGAAACACATGGACTTCTTGATGTGACCCCTGACCCGGTCAGTGTGTTTTTCAAGGCCAATGGGGTGCAAGAAGGGGCTCATAATGCCTTTGTGCTTTTCCAGAAGAAAGCCATTAAATATCCTATAGGCCTGCTGTAACTCATAGCTAAGGTCTTCTTCAACTGTAACTGTGGTAGGTATGCAAACCTCTGACAATGACAGTTCGTTTGAGATTTCAGGCACCCCATCATGTCTTAGCGCAGGATTACTCGTAGTACTGTGGGAAAGAACATAAACATTCTCCAGGGAGGTTCCGTTGCTGAGTCCTCCTTTGGTGACTAGGCTGCTGCGTTCAGCGCTGTGCCATTTGGAGTCTAATGATGATATAATGTGAACACTCTGAGATCCTGAACCCAGTTCATTCTGACAGTCTCGGTTGAGAAAAAATAAATGACTATTGTGGCCGTCCTTCTTGTCAGACAAGTCTTGCTGCTCCCCTGTGTCGTTTTGTGGCACCTTGGGTGGGTTAAAGGTTTCAGTTTGCACTTTCATGTTGCTGGCTGCCCTGTTTTTCAATAGGAGGTAGCTAATTAACTAAAAAAAAAAACGGACTCTTTTATTGGCTAACCTTGTTAGCTAACCAGCTGACCGCAACCTAACATTAGTAAGCTTTGTTGCCATCTTTTTTTTTTAACCAAATTATCATGCACAATTGGCAGTGGATATATTATATCCTGCCAAATACGGTCACATACATAACTTGGCTAGTCCTTCCTCGTTTTGACTCTTCAAAACATTCACCGGCACGTATAAGAATGAGTTGACGTTACAGTGCTACCTAGCTAGCCAACTAGCTAGCTAGCCAAACAGTAGCTAGTACTAGCTAGCTACTTATGATTTAGTTAACTAGACAGCATTGTGAGATATGTTATGAACGTTCGTTTGACAGCGAACATTGTTATTTGTTCATAAAATTATTAGGTTGGGCTTATTTAGCTAATCCACCACAAACTAATAAACATTAGTTGACAAGTAACAAAGTGAAGTTCAAAATTTGCCATATAGCTATTACCTAGTCTAACTTTTCTGTGATAAATTATCTGATGGGACTGATAGTCTAGATTCGACAAATATAGCTAGGTCAATTTACAAGGCCGTTACTCATACCTCACAATCAGCGCTTTAAGGTCGCGTCCGATACAAGCGGTACAAACTGCTAGTTAGCTGGCCAACTTGTTAGCTAGCAGCTAGTTAGCCGGCGTTGTACAGGCAGTGTGGCTGTGTCTCCTTCACAGCCTATCATTGAGCTCATTGTTTCCAGTCAGAGGCCTGCGTCTGCAGTGTCCGACGCAACGTTATCAGGGGACATTTTAGGCAACACGGCGATGAATCATTGCTATGATGAGCCAAGGAAACTAGTTTAGCTAGAAAGATAGACAGCTAAATGAGAAGAACCATCAATTCAGCAAGCTTGCTAGGAAGCTAGCTAGCCATAGTTAGCCGGTTAGCTAACAATTAATGTAAGTTATCTAACTTCAACATTTTCTGAAATTAAACTAACTAGCATAAATCTAGCTAGAGAACTTTCTAACTCAACAGTCTACAAAGTTAGCCAGGTATCGAGTCCGTTACACCAGAGAGGCTATGCTAGCTAGCTAGCTAGCTAACAAAATATTCCCCGAACGACGTATCTTTGCATCGTCCTGGTGCGTGTACATACACCCTGACGTAGTCGCGTGGAACAGATTTTTTTATTTGGGTTTCATAATACTGAGAGAGTACTTATTTCCCTCTGGCAATATAATTACTTTACCAATGTTAACGAGTTGTTCAGACAAAATGTCGATGAATTATGGGCATATTTGTATACCCTAAGATTACAAGGAGAGGTGATGAGCCTTGGCAAGCACACTTTGTAATTCTAACCTGTGCTCTTCAAGTTATTACCTGCCTTTTTATGCAGGTACAGGTGAAAAGCATGTCAGATGTCAATTTTACCACCGGCAATTAATGTCAGACTGATGGCAAGTTGACAAGTAATTTAGAGAGATGAGTCAGTCAAATTGTTCCCCCTGAACAAGGCAGTTAACCCAGTGTTCCTAGGCGTCATTGAAAATAAGAATTTGTTCTTAACTGACTTGCCTAGTTAACTAAAGGTAAAATAATAAAGTTAATCACTGGCTACATATATATTCTTCTATAATGGCGGTCCGCAAACAAATGTTAAAGTTGCATGCTGCCACTTACTGTGTTGGAGTGTGTGGTCAATCACGGTTTACAACATTAAGGCCACATTTCTACATCCTCCAACCTAACTCAGTACTTATGAGAAAATAAAAAAGAGCCCTTCTAACTTTTAATAGACCCTCCCACATCCCCTAAAAACCTCCCCTATCCCATCTAACCTCAATGACCCTACACTTCAAACTTTCCCTCTCTTCAGACATACTTATAACAATATAACAACACATGTTCCAGCGTTTCATTGACCATACACTCCAGACAAAAACCATTCACATGCTTGCCATCCAGATGTAATGACGATTTCAATGTACAATGTCTTAGGTCAATCGAGCAAACACCACCTCTTCCTTCCTAATATGACATTTGAATCTTGGTCCACTGACCTTTCTTTGGAGAGCATATAAATGCCAGCCCTTGTGCTCAAGAGTTCCATCTTTTCTGCCACACATCTATCAATATGTCTCTGATCTTACATTTGGCCTCACCTCTACCCAGTGGAACATTAATATGAATTATATCTTGTTTTAAAGCTCTTTTGCCTATCTGGTCTACAATTTAATTCCCTTCCACACCCGAATAGGCTGGGACCCAGCACAATCTCACTACTACACCCAGTCTCTCAATTCTCCATAAGAACAGAACGCCTCCAATAGTAGGTCACTCCTATTAGATTTTCCAGATGATAAACTATTCAATACAGACAGAGAATCTGAGCATACTATAATTCTGACAGGTTGTATGTCCTCCACCCACTGGAGGGCAACTACCAATATTTTATTTTCTCTACCAAGGTTAGATCAACAACAGGATCTGGTAGTAACCACGGAGGAACATCCCCTATCACCACAGAAGGGCCAACTTCCAACTCCCCCAAACCACTCTCATCAGCAAGCTTTCCAACTGTCCAACCAAAACCACTGCCTTGTCTACTAGTATATTCCCAGTCATCTAGAACTGTAGCAATGGGAAGGTCAATCTCACAGCCTTTTAGCCTAACCCACTAAGCTAATAACAATTTGGATACCATATATCCAAAGGCATCTCACTTGCCTCCACTAGTATGGCACATACAGATGTTGATTCAAATGCACCAATACATATCCTTAAAGCTATATATGTCACGTTCATTATAATGAGTGGACCAAAGCAAAGCGTAGGTAGAGTTCCACATATTTATTTTAGTGCAACTTCAACGCAACAAATAAACGAACGTGCAGTTCGTAGCGCACATAGCACTAAACAAAAACAATATCCCACAACGCAGGTGGGAAAAGGACCACACTAAGTATGATCCCCAATTAGAGGCAACGATCATCAGCTGCCTCCAATTGGGAACCATACTCACACCAACATAGAAATTAAAGACTAGAACACCCCCTAGTCACGCCCTGACCTATAAAACACGATAGAGAACCCCGAGGGCTCTCTATGGTCAGTGCGTGACAATATACTGGATTCTGTCCTGCTTCTGAAGCCAAGTCTCTCCACTGTTCCATAAACGATACACCCGTAATCAATTGTCGTCCTGATCAGAGCTCTATAAATATCCAGCAACGATTGAATGTCAGCATAAGATTCACCACATTCTTACACTTTGTTTCAACATTTAGGACATAATATTTCCATGTCTATTGCTCATTGAACCATATAACCAAATATGTGTACTTACAAACCCTCCACATAGGCTGTCCATACAGAAACAACTGTATATTATCAGCAACTTTTTTCTTTGAGAAGAACATACAAGACTTCACCACTGACAATTTAAAACCCCAGTCAATCGACCATCTTTCAACATCCAACATAGCTTGTTGAATAGACTTGGTCACATGAGAGACATTCCTTCCCCTCTTCCAAACAGCTCCATCATCAACATATAGGAAAGGCCCAATATCCCTACCTTCATTCAAAAACACATCGTTAATCATAATATTGAACAAAATAGGACTGATAGCACTGCCTTGAGAAATACCATTGTCAACTCCATAGGCATCAGATAAAATCGACTGTATTTTATCTCGAAAATTATTATTAAATAAGAAGGCCAAAACTCAGTTATACAATCTCCCACCAATACCAAGTCTTTCCATCTTAATCAATAGGCCTTCTCTCCACATAGTGTCATAGGCCTTTTCAATGTAAAAAAACACAGTAGCCATTACTTCTTTCATGACCAGAGTTTTTTCAACTTCATTGCTCACCTTTACAAATGCATCCCATGTAGATCTAGCTATGCTCCAGGAAATATGACAATCTGTTGACTATCATCTTTTCCATCAGTTTACATAAGTGCCATTGGAATGTAACTATCAGCACATGAAGGGTCCTTACCAGGATATACAAAAGGTAATATTACTGCACGTTTCCAACCAGAAGGTATAACCCCCTCACTCCAAATCCTATTAAAGAATCTTAGAAGAACGTGCATGACCTCATCAGGTAGATGCTTAAACATGAAACCAAGATTGAACTCTTTGGCCTGAATGCCAAGCGTCACGTCTGGAGGAAACCTGGCACCATCCCTACGGTGAAGCATGGTGGTGGCAGCATCATGCTGTGGGGATGTTTTTCAGTGGTAGGAACTGGGAGACTAGTCAGGATCAAGGCAAAGATGAACAAAGCAAAGTACAGAGAGATCCTTGATGAAAACCTGCTCCAGAGCACTCAGGACCTCAGACTGGGGTGAAGGTATTTATCACGCGGACTGGGATATGTTCAAGGGTAGCCTCCGAGAATAACATTGACGAATGCACTGATACGGTGACTGAGTTTATCAGAAAGTGTATAGGAGATGTTGTACCCACTGTGACTATTAAAACCTACCCTAACCAGAAACCGTGGATAGATGGCAGCATTCACGCAAAACTGAAAGCCCGAACTACCGCACTTAACTATAGCAAGGTGACTGGGAATATGGTCAAATACAAACAGTGTAGTTATTCCCTCCGTAAGGCAATCAAACAGGCAAACCGTCAGTACAGAGACAAAGTGGAGTCACAATTCAACGGCTCAGACACGTGATGTATGTAGTGGGGTCTACACACAATCACAGACTACAAAAGGAAAACCAGCCAAGTCACAGACACCGACGTCTTGCTTCCAGACAAGCTAAACACCTTCTTTGCCCGCTTTCAGGATAACACAGTGCCACCGACGTGGCCCGCTACCAAGGACTGTGGACTCTCCTTCTCCGTGAGTAAGACATTGAGTAAGACCAGCCGAATCTGGTAATGAATGGTGTGGCTGTTGAACAAGTTGAGGAGACTAAATTACTTGGTGTTACCTTAGATTGTAAACTCTCATGGTCAAAACATATAGATTTAATGGTTGTAAAGATGGGAAGAGGTCTGTCTGTAATATAGAGATGATCTGCTTTTTTTGACACCACACTTCAAAAAGCAAGGAAAGAGCTAGTTAAGCTGCAGCTGGCCCAGAACAGAGCGGCACATCTTGCTCTTCATCAGAGGGCTGATGCAAATACTATGCATGCCAGTTTCTCTTGGTTAAGAGTTGAGGAGAGACTGACTGCATCACTTCTTCTTTTTATAAGAAACATTAATGTGTTGAAAATCACAAATTGTTTGCATAGTCAACTTACACACAGCTCTGACACACACACTTACCCCACCAGACATGCCACCAGGGGTCTATTCACAGTCCCCAAATCCAGAACAAATTCAATAAAGTGTGCAGTATTATATAGAGCCATTATTGCATGGAACTCTGTGAAGTGAACAGCAAACCTGGTTTCAAAAAACATTTAAAGCAACACCTCACGGCACAACGCCTCTCCCCTAGATAGTTTGTGTGTATGTATTGATATGTAGGCTACGTGTGCCTTTTGTCATTTTGTATTTATTTATGTAGTTCTGTCCTTGAGCTGTTGCCTATTAATGTTCTGTGTTATGCCATGTTTCATGTTCTGTGTGGACCCCAGGAAGAGTAGCTGCTGCTTTCACAACAGCTAATGGAGATCCTAATAAAATACCAAAAATACAAAAAAATCTTTTACATATTTCTTAAACTCCTGACCGTTAGCAATAAGGCTTCTGGCATTCCACTGAACGATGACAAAACCCATAACTCTAATTGTCATCATACTGAGACATTCCATCATTAGTATTATTAGGGAAGGGAGGTTGTTGATGGAGGAGAGGGTGAGGGACAGATTGGGAAAGATGGCGGAAGTGGATGCTGAGTTTGAATAAAGCAGCGCATCAGGCAAAGTTGGTGACGAATGATCTGAATGGACAACAGTAGTATCGAAAACTGAAAGGAAATTTTCTACAATTGGAGTGGAGGATACGTGTATTAAAGATATGATAATGAATCGCTTCTTGTTGGGATGCATTTGTTGAGTAAGAATGCATATGTGGGAGACCCATTTGAGGTGTCAAATTGTGAAGTATGCGCTGGGAAAAGTGGAGTCTGAAATAGTGACCAGGAATGGTCTTATTTAGATTAATTGTATTTCTGAAGAACAGAGGAAGATTGCAGTGAGTCTCAACAGAATCTAGACAACAGAAGTTTTTTGTTTTGAACTTCGGAATAGAGCACCTGTCAAAGGAGTCATCTCAGGGGTGACGACGGATGTTCAGGTTGAATACCTGAAGAGAATTCCTGGTGTGGTTGGTGCCCGGCATCTGACCCACTGGGTGAATGAAGAAAAAGAAGAAAGTCTGTCGGTCCTGTTGTTTTTTGATAAAGAGAAAATACCGACGCATATGAAGCTTGGTTATGTAAGATACGCTGTAGCTTTCGTCCCCAAACCATTGCAGTGTAAGAATTGTAAAAGATTTGGCCATGTTTCTAATGTGTGCAGACGGACAGAGTATATTGAAGAAAGGTGTGTAGAAGGACGACAGTGTTGCCATTGTGGTGGAGATCATGATCCCAAGTACCTGGAGTGCCCTGTAAGGGTGAAGGAGATTGAGGTGGCAATAGTTAGTGTGGTCAATCAAATCTCCTATGCGAAGACGATTAAAAGAATTGAGAAAACAAGTGATCCTAGTGAAGATATGGTACGGGACGCATCACAGCCTGTAGTAAATGTTTGCTGCCAGTCAAAAAAATACCATGTGTGTTAAAAAGGTGGATTTTGAGGCATTCGTTGCCACAGATGTAAACTGTAAGGTACAAGTCTTAAATAAGTTTAAGAAACTGGACATTATTGTGGCTGCGGCAGAAACGTTTTTGGGACTTAAGGATTTTACATTTGAAGGCTTGCAAGGGGTACTGGCGCCGGAAGACCCGCCCTCCCAGGTTCCCCTTGAGCCTGTGTAGGGATCAGATATGTTTTGTATTTTAACAGAAAGTTGTTTGATTTAGTTTAGTTTATTTATACATTTTTTGGTAGTTTGGTGGGTTTTTTTGTTGGTATTTTGTACATCTTTTCTTTCCTTTGCACAGAGTAGCTACATGTCCCATTGTTTGGCATTTAAAACACCTTAATGGAGGTGGGACAAACTCTCTAACACTGAAAGCCAGGCAGCCCATCTGTACCTTCTTAGGCAAAACGTGCTCAAACATGAATAGTACTGACAGGCTTTCACTTCTCTGCCCCTCTTTCTTACTGAACAGCCTTTTGGCTTCAACCACTATGCCCCCTTCTACATTTTCTTTTATATCATCTATAGATTGTGGAACCCCAGAAATGACCCCCCTCAGCTTAGCCGAAGATCCAGGGACATGACTTGTGATTTTCTTTCCATTGAGAGCTTTCATTTTTTCAGAATCTTCCCTCGCTGAACATTGTCAGCACAGAATATTAACAGTCTACCATTACCAATGAACGGGGCTAATGTGATTTCACCTATCTCTTTCTTTTCGGCATTGGTTAATCGAATAGGGTGTAGATGAGACCCTGTGGTCGCATCAAACACGGTTACAACTTTCCACTCCAACACATCATTAATATGGTTATTCACTACCTTCGTCCTCTTCATGCACTCAACACTAGAACTGCCACTGCTGTCAGCAGCGCTTTTACCTTTCACCACAGACCATCCAGGTCCTTGACTTTCATCATCCCCACCCACACCATCATAACTATCACCCATGTCGACCACAGTTCAGCACAGCTGTTGCTAAACCGCCTACCACAATATGAAACGATGGATTCTATCTCGATTCTCCACCGACTCATGAGACCACAAACACATTTTCTCACTGTCGCTCCGTGCTTCCTCCCCCCGTACAATTAGGAATTAGAATACTACTAGAATGGACATGAACCATTTTGGTCGGAGTTAGTCAACTATGGTTTGCCAGTGCTGCAGTGGTAGAAAAAGTAGTCATACTTGAGTAAAAGTGAAAGTCACCCAGTAAAATAATACTTGAGTAAAATTCTAACAGTATTTGGGTATATATATACTTAAGTATCAAAAGTAAAACAAATTGCAAATATATACTTAATTATCAAAAGTAAAACAAATTGCAAACATATACTTAAGTATCAAAAGTAAGGGGCTAAATCAACTATTTTCTTGTTTTTTTTTGTTTACGGACAACCAGGGGCACACTCCAACACTCAGACATAATTTACAAACGTAGCATGAGTGTTTAGTGAATCTGAGAAATTGGGAGGTAGCAGGGATGAACAGGGATGTTCTCTTGATAAGTGCGTGCACTCAACCTGGTCTCTGAGCATTTTGTATTATTCTGTACGTAAATCCAAGACACACCATTATGTATGATATGTTATGTTTGGTATAATACAGATGGTTACTTAAGGCAAAAACGACAGGGAGGTGGTTGGTCAGGGTGGATGGGTATGCGTATAACCCGAACCCAAAGGTTGCAAGTACAAATCTCATCACGGACAACTTTAGCATTTTAGCTAATTAGTAACTTTTCAACTACTTACTACCTTTTATCTACTTTGCAACTACTTAGCATGTTAGCTAACCCTTCCCCTAACCCTAACTTTAACCTTTTTAGCTAACCCTGCAACTAACCTTCACCCTTTTAGCTAACCCCTTGCCCTAACACTAACCTTAACCCAACTCCTAAACTTAACCCTAACCTTAACCCCAAACTCCTAGCCTAGCTAACGTTAGCAAGCTCGCAAATATTAGCCACCTAGCCACTAGCTAGAATTTGTAACATAACATACGTTTTTGGCAAATTCGTAACATATTGTACATTTTGCAAATCAGTAACGTATTGTACGTTTCGCAAATCCGTAACATAATATGAATTGTAATTCGGAACATATCATACAAAATAGGTGATGGACATCCACAAATTAATACACACCATACGAAACGTAACATATCATACTAATTTCAGTAGAATGCATTCAGATGTACAACTGACTAGGTAAAATGGAATGTCACATATTTACGTACAGAATAATACAAAATGCTCTGAGACCAGGTTATTGAATTGAACCATTTTCCTGTCCTGCTAAACATTCAAAATATAAAGAGTACTTTTGGGAGTCAGGGAAAATGTATGGAGTAAAAGGTACCTGATTTTCTTCAGGAATGTAGTGAAGTAAAAGTATAAGTTGTCAAAAACATAAATAGTAAAGTAAAGTACAGATATCCCCCAAAAACGACTTAAGTCGTTATTTTAAGTATTTTTACTTAAGTATTTTACACCACTACAGTGCTGTGATAAGATAGTGTAAAATAATGAATTTGTAGAATTTATCAGCACCATATATGTTTGTTAGCTAGCTTGACAGACAGTTTTAGAGGAATGATTCTATAACGTTTTCAAATGAACTGCCAATATGCCAACATTCCATTCAAACAATGCAGTCCATCCACAGCCAAACACTGGCTGAAATCAGTGGATGACAGCACTTAGAATAGATGATTGGTTGTAAATGCAACAAGTACTGATATTGTATGATGTAATACCACTCTCAGCTTTTCAAGAAAACACAAAATGATACACTTTTGTTCTGTTTACATATATTTTAGAGGCTATTTATACAGAAAATGTGTATAAAACCAGAATAAACTGTATTTATGATTATATGACACTATGTTAGGTTGACAATAATTATATTACACAATTTCTGATACAACACATGCCTTTGTTTAATTTCCTGCATAAGTAAAATCAGGATTATGCCTATACTGCCATTCACTCCAATTAGAATGGCTTGGATTTATCCCTGACCATTTGCACCCCATACTGTAACTTTGAGAGTTTATGACATAGCCCCTTTAGTAATTTAATAGGATCTCTATGATCCCCCCACCTCCCAGACAGGATATGAACACGGCAAAAATGTCTAAAGTGACAGGAAACTAGCTGTAAAACTGAAAAGAAATTCTCAGCCTCATTGCAAAATATGTAGAATAGCATGAGATTACCTATAAAATTTCACATTTTCCTCTCTGCCCCATGGCAATATGTGTATAATTGCAGGAAATGTACTTTAAACAGCAACATCTTCTCTCAGCCTCATCGCATAATGTGTAGAATAGCATGAGATTAGCTATAAAACTGCACATATTCTCTTTGCCCCATGGCAAAATGTGTAGAATTGTAGGAAGTTAGCAGTTTCCCAAAAATGTTAATAATTATTTGGTGTTGGGGGGGCTTGCTCAGACCTTGCGGGGGCCCGTGAAACCACGGCATGCCACTTAGATTAATCAGTTCAAATAGGTTAGTGCTGGTTGACATCTGCAGAAGGCCTACATACATGCACTGCAGGCTACTGTTCAGTATTCAGAGGCGCAATAACTTTTTTTAAAGTTCAATTACATGCAGTCTATGGTTCAACCACTAGATGTCGATAGAGACCCACAGTAGTAGTCGAGCAGAGCTCAATCAATAGGTCTTTGGTCCAATTTATTCCAGGCAGGTTCCACTTTTGATGATACAAGACAGGTGCGTTGGCCACACCCACTAATTGCCTGATGCCAATTGTTTTATTTTATCTTAACTAGGCAAGTCAGTTAAGAACAAATTCTTATTTACAATGACAGCCTACCCCGGCCAAACACGGTTAACAGTTTAGGTAGAGTATTGCATTGAGAGAGCAAGTGGTAAGAGGAAGCTAGACGTGATCAATTGTTGTCCATCATATTGAGTATGGGCTGCTTTTTTTCCCTCCCTTTTTTAAATCCACATCTTCCCCCAACAGATACAGATGACGCGGTCTCTATTGCATTCTACACTGCCCTCTCCCACCTGGACAAGAGGAACACCTGTGTGAGAATGTAGTTTTGGTATTTTTATTAGGATCCCCATTAGCTGTTACAAAAGCAGCAGCTACTCTTCCTGGGGTCCACACAGAACATGACATAATACATAACATTCATAGGACAGAACTGCATCCATGTTTTTTTAAAGGCACACGTAGCCTACATATCAATAAATACAAACTATCTAGGTCAAATGGGAGAGAGGTGTTGTGCTATGAGGTATTGCGTTCTGTTTTTTGAAACCAGGTTTACTGTATTTGAACAATGAGATGGAACAGAGCTTAAAGTTCCTCGGTGTCCACATCATTAAGGAATTAACATGGTCCACACACCAACACGTGACAATGCCTCTTCCCCCTCAGGAGGTTGAAAATATAGGCCCTCAGATCCTCAAAGTTCTACAGCTGCACCATTGAGGGCATCTTGACTGGCTGCATCACCGCTTGGTATGTCAACTGCTTAGCATCTGACCTCAAGGCGCTACAAAGGGTAGTGTGTACAGCCCAGTAAATCACTGGGGCCCAAGCTCCGTGCCATCCAGGACCTCTATACTGTACCAGGCAGTGTCAGAGGAAGGCCCTAAAAATTGTTAAAGACTCCAGCCACCCCAGTCATAGACTGTTCTCTATACTACTGCACGCAAGTAGTACCAATGCACCAAATCTGGCACCAACAGGACCCTGAACATCTGGCACCAACAGTACCCTGAACATCTACTACCCTCAAGCCATAAGACTGCTAATTAGTTAAACAAATACAGTGCATTCAGAAATAATTCAGACCTCTTGACTTTTTCCACAATGTTACAGCCTTATTCTAAAGTGGATTAAATCATTTCTCATCTACACATAATACCCCATAAAGACAAAACAAGTTTTATACATTTCTTCAAACATTTATTCAGACCCTTTACTCAGTACTTTGTTGAAGCACCTTTGGCAGAGATTACAGATTTGAGTTCTTGGGTATGACGCTACAAGTTTGGCACACCTGTATTTGGGGAGCTTCTCCAATTCTTCTCTACAGATCCTCTGAAGCTCTGATAGGGATGGTGCCAGGGTTCCTCCAGATGTGACGCTTGGCATTCAGGCCAAAGTGTTCAATCTTGTTTATCATGGTCTGAGAGTCCTTTAGGTGTTTTTTGGCAAACTCCAAGCAGGCTGTCGTGTGCCTTTTTACTGAGTGGCTTCTACCATAAAGGCCTGATTGGTTGAGGGCTGCAGGGAAGGTTATCCTTCTGGAAGGTTCTCCCATCTCCACAGAGGAATTCTGAAGCTCTGTCAGAGTGACCATCGGGTTCTTGGTCACCTCCCTTACCAAGGCCCTTCTCCCCCAATTGCTCAGTTTGGCTGGGTGGCCAGCTCTATGAAGAGTCTTGGTGGTTCCAAACTTCTTCCATTTTAAGAATGATGGAGGCCACCGTGTTCTTGGGGACCTTCAATGCTGCAGACATGTTTTGGTACCCTTCCCCAGATCTGTGCCTCGACACAATCCTGTCTCGGCGCTCTACGGACAAATCCTTCAACCTCATGGCTTGGTTTTTTGCTCTGACATGCACTGTCAACTCTTGGACCTTATAATGGCAGGTGTGTGCCTTTCCAAATCATGTCCAATCAATTGAATTGACCACAGCTGGACTCCAATCAAGTCGTAGAAACATCTCAAGGATGATCAATGGGAACAGGATGCACCTTAGCTCATTTTGGTGCCTCATAACAAAGAGTCTGAATACTTATGTAAATAAGGTATTTCTGTTTTTTTTTTTTAAATGGCTAACATTTCTAAAAACCTGTTTTCACTTTGTCATTATGGGGTATTAGGGGAAGATCAATGAGGAAAAAAGTTAATTTAATACATTTTAGATTAAGGCTGTAACTTAACAAAATGTGGAAAAGGCAAGGGGTCTAAATACTTTCCGAATGCACTGTAGATACTCTAGTCTATTAGCCACATTATGACTGTCCTTGCTAGTTACTGTAGCTACCTGGACTATCTGCATTGACCCCTTTTGAACAAACTCTTTTGACTCATCACACTGCTGCTACTGCTTATCGAGCCTGTTGCTTAGCCACTTTACCCCTACCTATATGTACATATCTACCTCAATTACCTCGTACCCTGCACATCGATTCTGTACTGGTACCCTGTGTGTATAGCCAAGTTATCGTTACTCATTGTGTATTTATTTATTTTATTTTTCTCTCTGAATTATTGGAAGGGCCTGTAAGCATTTCACTGTTGGTCTACTCCCGTATAGAAAGCATGTGACAATTTGATTTAGACAAATATTTTTGTAGCTATATTTTTACATTTTTTTATAACTGTCTAGTTGTATTTATCAACCCAGCTCTTTACAATGCAAGTCGGTATAGGCTTTAATTTGACAATGACCACTTTGTACATTGCACATTCAAAAAAAGGTGAGATATACCAGAGCTTTGAGAGAAAGGAGATGGGAATCCCACTGGACAATGAATGGAGACACGTATAACGCCCCTCCCAGCAGACTGTCGACTAATTGTGCTCACGTTGTTACTTTGTTGCTAAACTAACCGTCACGCCGTCTGTTCTGAAAGTTGACAAACCTAACTATTTTCCTCAAGTGTGTAATGTCCCGATTACAAAGCTATATGACATTACAGAGAACAAGTTCATTATTTCACATCTCAGAAAAGATTTGCAATGTTGTACTTCATGAAATTATTGCTAATGTTGTTTTTTTTAAAACTAGCGCCCAATGGCAAAGGTGCGTAAAGATGGAGGAATTCAGATTTAACTAAATGTTTTTTTGGGGGGGGTAGAGGAATTCAGATATGACGTCATTGTTTTCAGCACTACCCACAGTTCCTAAACTATGGCTCCCAACTTGAACAAAATGTGCCAGTAAATCAACACAATCTACTTTTTAGTATACTGTGCTTTGCTGATACAAAAGGATAACGGAGAGCACTGTACAATACGGCGAATTTAGAAAACAAGGCATTTTAGGTAAGTACATGGGGGTAGCCATCTTTATACACCTTAGCTATTAGTCATCTTTATACACCTATGCTATTGACTCCCATTCCCTAGTTGAAGGAGAGCTTTCCTTGTCCCAGAATCGCCCAGAATGCACCGTGCGGCCCATTGACGACGTATGGGCAATTTACACAATGGGCGTTAATACGATTCCAATGGAGTACCTCTGGATATAGTGACATCCGTTGGCTGGTTTCCTGTATTTGCATGCCCACAAAAACAGGGTTTTCACTGGTTACACCGTCCATAAAGTCCTAAACCCCGCCCATTTTTACAATTCATCTTAAAATGTCATTCTCAACCTTACCTTAACCACAATGCTAACTTTATGCTTAACTCTAAACTTAAATTAAGACCAAAAAGCAAATGTTTTCATATTTTTTTTGCGACATATTGCCAATTTTGACTTTGTCTGTGCTATTTAGTGGAAACTACAAAAAAGGGGCCCTGCGTCTTTAACGGCAAATTGTACAGAATTTTATTTCGCGAGATTTGCTTGGCGCGGTGACCCATGTGAGCGACACCTCCTGCAAGAATCATTCTCCCCTGCAGAGGAAAAGGCTATGGAGTGCTGAACGTTTTCACTGTTATTCCCCTTTCCCCCCAAGCCCCTGTATTTGTTGTGATTCATTTCTGTAACCTTTTTTGGTGGCTATCGGGCGGTGGAACGATGTGGATTCAAATTCGGACCATAGACGGAAAGGAGACACGAACCATTGAGGATCTTTCCAGGCTGACCAAAATTGAGTCTCTGAGGCTGAAAATCCAAGAGATCTTCAATGTAAACCCCGGACAACAACGGTTATTCTATCGGGGCAAACAGGTAGATGTCTCACCTATGGCCATCGTAACGGTTGTTTGTTTACGTTGCAGGATTAAGTGTCAGGCTGCTAACGTTGTACTTAATACCGGAGCTTCCTGTTTTGAAGGGAATTCGCCAACAGTTATTGCGCAAGAACCAAGAAGACTCACTGCCAGTGATATTAATTTGCTGCTGCTGTCCCCATTCATGCTTTATCTACAGTTGGATACATTGTTGCAACGTTTTCAGTTGGCCTATTTAAAACGCAATCGCCAACACTTGAGCTAGAGAGCTGAGAAATGGCGTATACTTCCTGGTCTTTTTCCAGATATTTAGTTTCGGGAAGGCAATAGAAAATTTCCACTCATTAGAACCTCATTCTGATCCACTTACCAATTAGATTTTTTTTTTCTGTTTTATTTTCTTTGATATTTCGGATAGGTGGGCATATTTTATATAATTACCCGGTAATAGTCTTAGATACATTGAAAACGCGGCGGAATCATGTTTGCAAAAACATCTGGGATCTTTAGTAATGTTTCATTGCCTTTGATATTCATGCGGCATGTGATTGTAGGAAGCATTTGTTTACGCTTAGGATGCGTTGCTCCACGTGCATCGCCATCCAGTGAAGTGCAGTGTTTACACCCGTGCGCTACTGGTTTGACACGCTCAACGTCACTGCATCGCGAACACAGTGGTTAGGCTTTCTAGTGAAAGATGCTACGGTCAGAGTGATCTAAGCATGATTACTTTGTTTCACCCATATTCTGCATGTACATGTTAATCATAAATACTTAGTGATATATTGAATACTGTCTTTCAAATGTAGTATTATATAGATAAGAGGTTCTGCTGGACAATTACTCCTGGGGATTCTAGACCATTTTCTTTAAAAAAAATGTAACCTTTATTTAACTAGGCAAGTCGGTTAAGAACGCATTCTTATTTACTATGACTGCCTAGGAACAGTGGGTTAACTGCCTTGTTGTGGGGCAGAACGACAGATTTTTACCTTGTCAGCTTGGGGATTTGATGTAGCAACCTTTCGGTTACTGGCCCAACGGCTCAAACCACTAGGCTACCTGCTGTTCTAGACAATACTCCTGGGGATTCTAGACAATACTCCTGGGGATTCTAGACAATACTCCTGGGGATTCTAGACAATACTCCTGGGGATTCTAGACAATACTCCCGGGGATTCTAGACAATACTCCCGCGGATTCTAGACAATACTCCCGGGGATTCTAGACAATACTCCCGGGGATTCTAGACAATACTCCCGGGGATTCTAGACAATACTCCCGGGGATTCTAGACAATACTCCCGGGGATTCTAGACAATACTCCCGGGGATTCTAGACAATACTCTCGGAGATTCTAGACAATACTCTCGGAGATTCTAGACAATACTCTCTGAGATTCTAGACAATACTCTCTGAGATTCTAGACAATACTCTCTGAGATTCTAGACAATACTCTCTGAGATTCTAGACAATACTCTCAGAGATTCTAGACAATACTCTCAGAGATTCTAGACAATACTCCTGGGGATTCTAGAAGCTGAAGTGGATTGACACATTCTCTCATTAACGTTATATCTTTTACAATAGGACATTGATCAGTCAGTGCAACATAGTCTTTTCTGAGACTTCACATAATGCCTTGTCATAATTTCAGTGTTTGTGAAGGTGCATTTTTTTTTAGGGCTCAGTTTCCAATGTAGTAATAATGATTGGCTGCCTGAGTGTTGTCAGAATAGGTGTACACCCACCTACAACCACCTAATGACTCAAAATGCAGGCAGTTAAGAAAAACACTGGCAATACGGTTGGAGACAAACCCTGTGCAGTCCTACTGCCCATGTAATGGCCTTTAAGTCCTCTCCTGTGTGTGTCAAATAACATTGCATTTGTCACATGCTTTGTGAACAACAGGTGTAGACTAACAGTGAAATGCTTACTTACGGGCCCTTCCCAACAATGTAGAGAGAAATAATCTAAAAATAAAAACACGAGGAATACGTTCACAACGAGTAATAACTTGGCTTTAAACACGGGGCACCAGTACCGAGTTGATGTGCAGGGTTATGAGGTAATTCTGTGGTTGATATGTACATGTATGTAGATGTAAAGGGACTAGGCAACAGGATAGATAATAAACAGTAGCAGGAGCGAGTCAAGACTTAGTGCAAAAAGGAACAATGCAGATAGTTAAATAATTAACCAAATAGCTACCCGGACTAACTATTTAGTGGTCTTATGGCTTGGGGGTAGCGTGTGTGTGTGTGTGTGTGTGTGGCACCCACTTCATAATTGGCGGTAATCTGAGTAATCAGATGTAGAATGCTGGGAGGAGGAGGCTGTAGTCAGACAGTTAATCGTCTGAGCGCTGTGTGTCCCTGTGTGCTTCTCACATTGCACACTGTTTCTTATGTAGTACATTACTTTTGATCACGGCCCGTACGCACTAGGTAGAGAATAAGGAGCCATTTGGGACACTACCTGCGTGGGGAATATTTAAAGTTGGAATAATGACTCGACAGGCACCCCGTAAAGAAAATACTGCTTTTCTATTATCAGATAATACACTTTAATCACACCATTTTGTTCTAGTTATTTGATTTACCATAGACATTACTTCCTTTTTGAAGGCCATTTAGCCATCCTTAAATCCTAGGCCCCACTTCTACATTTCATCTGTAAATAAATCAACAAAAGCAGAATCGTGTCTGGCATTGAAAATAAATAGGTTGATTTTTGTAATCTTATTATTACATGAAGTTGACATGGTTTTGTCTCTGCACATGCATGCTTGGGGAGGTATTCCATTCCTGCGGAAGTCGTTCGTTGCTGTGTAATGTTGTACTGCATGAGGTGTCGACCATTTTGCATTTTTTGAATGAGGAATCCCACCATGTGTTTGTCTGTGTAGAGGAAACATGGGACGGAGCCACGGCAAGCCTACTTTTTTGTGGGGAGTAAGCGACTAAGCAGGTTCCATTTTCTAAAGTTAATTTAAACAACAAAAGACCTGCACTTGGTTAGCTTTGACACGGGTGTTCAGTTGACAGCCCACATATGTTTCATCACCGTGTGATTTATGCATGGCTGTCTGTTTCTAAGGAAACAATATGGTTTTCTCTTCATGCATTTCCATATAGAGAGTTGAATTTTCCCACTATCCTTTTATTTATGCCTAGTTAATAATGATGATGATGATGATGATGATGATAATAATACATAATGTGTCATTTAGCAGATGCTTTTATCCAACATGATTTAGTCATGCGTGCATACATTTTTTGATGTACGGGTGGTCCCGGGAATCGAACCCACTATCCTGCCGTTGCAAGTACTATGTTCTACCAAATGAGCTTCAGAGGACCACAATATGTGCTATGGTTTTGAGGGTTATAAGGCTTATTATACAAGAATACCCTTGGTTTTCAGTGCTGATTTTGTGGGGTACTGTAGTATAGTTGTAATGTAGTACTGTAGTGTAGGCCTGGTAGTACAGTAATGTACTGTAGTAAAGTTGTACTATAGTGTAGGTCTACTAGGACAGTAATGTAGTATAGTTGTAATGTAGTACAGTAGTGTAGTACAGTAATGTAGTATAGTTGTAATGTACTGTAGTAAAGTTGTAGTGTAGGCCCAGTAGTACTGTAGTAAAGTTGTAGTGTAGTACAGTAATGTACTGTAGTAAAGTTGTAGTGTAGGCCTAGTAGTACTGTAGTAAAGTTGTACTGTAGTGTAGTACAGTAATGTACTGTAGTAAAGTTGTAGTGTAGTACAGTAATGTACTGTAGTAAAGTTGTAGTGTAGTACAGTAATGTACTGTAGTAAAGTTGTAGTGTAGGCCTAGTAGTACTGTAGTAAAGTTGTACTGTAGTGTAGTACAGTAATGTACTGTACTAGACTAATCCTTTTATTTCCTCTGCCTCGTAGGAAAGCAGGCAGGGTGGGTGGGGGATTTCCACGTGTGAAGAAATGTGAAGAATGAGCCACTCACAGTACCGACTACCGAAACACTGTTAGAATATGCTGCCGGAGGAGACTCGTTCAACTCATTCAATATCAAAATGGCGTCGTTTCAGCCCTAGTTCAAAGCATTGACTGACTCTGCCCTTGTGTTTGAAGATGGTCAATTTTACAGAGCCACAGTGGTCTTGCAACTCTGTGGCAAAAGTACCTTTTCTAGTCTTTATAGTACCTGCCTAACAGTCACCTACTTTCCCTTACATAGGAATACAGTCACCATTCTCTTTCAGATCAGAACATGCCGTCTTGTCACACTCAAGGCTTGTGATTGGCTGGTTTTGAATTATGCTCCCAGTCTATTGGTGAGTGAGCGTTGCTCAGAGTGTTTGAAGGTCAGGCAGTAGTATTTTACTGTTCGAGTTGTAATGACCTTTCGGTGCCAAAAAAAACACTCGTACGTCTGGAATGTTATAAATGCGAGAAAAGACTGATCAACTGTTTTTCATAAACACAAATACACGCAATGTTTTCAACACGACAGACTAATAAACCGTGACACATTTTCTCTGTTGGGAAACCCAGGGTATTCCTTCAGTTATCTTGGTACTGCTCAGAGGCATTGTGGGCTTGGTAAGAACCGGTTCCATCGTTGTCCAGGGTTTTGGGGGACGGGGATAAGAGTGAGCTGCAGTCAGCCATGCGTACAGGCACGCCTTGCTCTCTCCAGTTTAGGGCTGGGCTGGCTGAAGGTTTGGAGCATGTCGTCTGACGGCTGAGGGCACTTGAACCATTTACATAGTGCTTCTTGCCTGCAGTGGAGGCAGTTTAATAACATGATGAAAGTTGGTGTTCTTTATGAGCTAAGGGACAGTGTGCCATTAAGAAGTGGCAGTTGAGGTAGATCAATGTAGTCCATGGTCGTGTTCGTAAGGGCACACTGTAATAAGACGTTTTCAAAGCATTTTGTAACAGAAAAGGAAAATGAGCATTAGATAGTCCCTCTCCTTTTTTCTTCCATTTTGTGCCTACTGAACACAACCCAGTATTCTGTGAATCCTGTAGGTCAAAGGTCAGAGTAATTGTTACGTTGTAGGAATTGGTGTGGTTTTCTGAGAGAGGTCAGTGTGAGATGGGGAGTAGGAGGGAATCAATCCAAAGCTTTAGGTGTTTTATGTAGCCTATCTTTTCTCCCCTCCTGCCATAGAGAACACCTTACAGACACTGTGATAGTACTTAAGGACAATAAATCAATTGGACGTTGGTAACCATGAACCTAGCTCTGGCTTATATAAACACAATAACATTCAATTCTTTAAAAAAAATGTTACATGAAAATATTCTAGTTTAGCAATTTCTATGTTCAAATACCCTGCATGTGGATTTAGATTTTAGGATTTTAGCGGAGTATTCCACAGTATTCGCACGGTCTAGTCTAGTTCTTTTGTTGGTGGTTCCATCAGCGGCGACGCTGCGTTGAAGCCGGTGTTTTCTTCATTTGAATAGCAGCTAGCTACAGAAACTGCCACGGTTGTGGGTAATGCAAGGTAATTGGGAGCGCTTTCCTTTTCACTGTACCAGACCGGTTTGTCAAAAACACAGGGTCCTGCTTTACAAACACAACGGCTAGAAAGAAACAAGGTTTGGCGGGGGGGGGGGGGGGGGAAGAGCAAGCCGCACCGAGCCAAATCAAGTCGACTTCTTTTTGTCCATGTATTTACTAGAGCTAAAGAATGGAATCTATTTGAGGAAAAAATGACTGTGTTCTGTATAGATGACTAAATACAGCAGAGTTTGGGTATACTCTAGATGGCCAGTTCCATGTCAGTGTTTTGGGCTGCTTGGGGCCGGGGTGTTCGCTCTTGATTAGAAACGTGACCTTGTTTTTTTTCTGTTTTTTTTCTATTGCTCCCCTCTTTGGCAGTCTAATGGGCGGTAGGCGAGGGGTGGGTTGGGCGGCGGGATGGGCTGTGGGGGAGGGGGTACGGAGCAGGAGCACTGTGTGTGTGTGTGTGTGTGTGTGTGTGTGTTGGGCGTTTTCTAACTTATCCCAGAATTACTTTCTCCCTGCCAGGCTGACTGTGGCTCTCTAGTCTCTCACCACTGACTCTATAGACTAGTCTCTCAACACCCCACTGACTCTATAGACTAGTCTCTCACCACCCCACTGACTCTATAGACTAGTCTCTCACCACCCCACTGACTCTATAGACTAGTCTCTCACCACTGGCCCCACTGACTCTATAGACTAGTCTCTCACCACCCCACTGACTCTATAGACTAGTCTCTCACCGCCCCACTGACTCTATAGACTAGTCTCTCACCACCCCACTGACTCTATAGACTAGTCTCTCAACACCCCACTGACTCTATAGACTAGTCTCTCAACACCCCACTGACTCTATAGACTAGTCTCTCACCACCCCACTGACTCTATAGACTAGTCTCTCACCGCCCCACTGACTCTATAGACTAGTCTCTCATCACCCCACTGACTCTATAGACTAGTCTCTCACCGCCCCACTGACTCTATAGACTAGTCTCTCACCGCTGGCCCCACTGACTCTATAGACTAGTCTCTCATCACCCCACTGACTCTATAGACTAGTCTCTCATCACCCCACTGACTCTATAGACTAGTCTCTCACCGCCCCACTGACTCTATAGACTAGTCTCTCATCACCCCACTGACTCTATAGACTAGTCTCTCACCGCCCCACTGACTCTATAGACTAGTCTCTCACCACTGACTCTATAGACTAGTCTCTCATCACCTCACCGCCGGCCCCACTGATTGGTATGGTTTTGCACCTTTGTTGCGTTAGGGAAATTAATCGTCACACATACAACAGCCCTGACTCACTTATGAAAATACACACACACACTCAGCCGTGTGTACACACAAAAACAACTGCATTTTGGAAGCGCAGTTCTTGTACTGATGCTTTGTTAGGTTTGGCACCTACGCAAAAACACCTTCTCCAATTCTGATAGAGGTCGATCCCAGGTGATCCAATTCACTTAACTGGCAGACGCAGTTAAACCCCACAAAAGTACCGTGGTTCTAAAATAAATATTCTGTCATTTTAATTCCATATACAGTACTTTTCTCTGTTGTGTTTTAAAATCATTGTGAGATGCCAAGTCATATCTGTCAGCCAGGATAGAATCTAATGGACTTTTCCAGGTTCGGCCTGCTGGTGTAGTGTTGCCATCCTCGCCACATGGAATATATTAGGTTTCTGTTTCTTATCATAATGAAGGGGACCCGTCCAGCCTTTGCCTATTCAAACACTAAAAGAGACGTTCAATAATTACGTATTCAGAATAGGTTGTCCCAACCATGCCAGTGCTTAAGCAAAGCATACCCTGTGCAGTTTTTAGTCACTGTCTGAGTGCTGTGCTTGTAATGATTAGAAATGAGCTTTTCAAAGACAGTCTGGCTGACTTGTCACCTTGGATAAGATAAACACAGAAATGAGTTTGACTGGGGAGAGGTGGTAATTGCGATCAATAACCAAATAATAATGAGAATATACACTAGGGTCGTCCCTGACAACAACAAAAAATCTTGGTTTACTGGAAGTCGTCCGTTCTTCAAACTTTTTAAACGTGTATTTTTCGATTTACAGTTGAAGTCGGAAGTTTACATACACTTAGGTTGGAGTCATTAAAAGTCGTTTTTCAACCACTCCACAAATTTCCTGTTAACAAACTATAGTTTTGGAAAGTAATTTAGGACATCTACTTTGTGCATGACACAAGTCATTTTTCCAACAATTTTACAGACAGATTATTTCACTTATAATTCACTGTATCACAGTTCCAGTGGGTCAGAAGTTTACATACACTAAGTTGACTGTGCCTTTAAACAGCTTGGAAAATTCCAGAAAACGATGTCATGGCTTTAGAAGCTTCTGATAGGCTAATTGACATACTTTCTGTCAATTGGAGGTGTACCTGTGGATGTATTTCAAGGCCTACCTTCAAACTCAGTGCATCTTTGCTTGACATCATGGGAAAATCAAAATAAATCAGCTGCTTCATCCTTGGGAGAAATTTCCAAATGCCTGAAGGTACCACGTTCATCTGTACAAACAATAGTACGCAAGTATAAACCCCATGGGACCACGCAGCCATCATACCGCTCAGGAAGGAGACGCGTTCTGTCTCCTAGAGATGAACGTACTTTGGTGCAGAAAGTGCAAATCAATCCCAGAACAACAGCAAAGGACCTTGTGAAGATGCTGGAGGAAACAGGTACAAAAGTATCTGTTTGTAAAACGCGTCCTATATCGACATAACCTGAAAGGCTCAGCAAGGATGAAGCCACTACTCCAAAACCGCCATAAAAAAGCCAGACTATGGTTTGCAACTGCACATGGGAACAAAGATCATACTTTTTGGAGAAATGTCCTTTGGTCTGATGAAACAAAAATAGAATTATTTGGCCATAATGACCATCGTTATGTTTGGAGGATAAAGGGGGAGGCTTGCAAGCCGAAGAACACCATCCCAACCGCGAAGCACGGGGGTGGCAGCATCATGTTGTGGGGGTGCTTTGCTGCAGGAGGGACTGGTGCACATCACAAAATAGATGGCATCATGAGGTAGGAAAATGATGTGGATATATTGAAGCAACATCTCAAGACATCAGTCAGGAAGATAAAGCTTGGTAGCAAATGGGTCTTCCAAATGGACAATGACCCCAAGCATACTTCCAAAGTTGTGGCAAAATAAGGACAACAAAGTCAAGGTATTGGAGTGGCCATCACAAAGCCCTGACCTCAATCCCATGGAATATTTGTGGGCAGAACTGAAAAAGCGTGTGCGAGCAAGGAGGCCTACTGACCTGACTCAGTTACACCAGCTCTGTCAGGAGGAATGGGCCAAAATTCACCCAACTTATTGTGGGAAGCTTGTGGAAGGCTACCCGAAACGTTTGACCCAAGTTAAACAATTTAAAGGCAATGCCACCAAATACTAATTGAGTGTATGCAAACTTCTGACCCACTGGGAATGTGATGAAAGAAATAAAAGCTGAAATAAATCATTCTCTCTACTATTATTCTGACATTTCACATTCTTAAAATAAAGTGGTGATCCTAACTGACCTAAAACAGGGAATGCTTACTGGTATTAAATGTCAGGAATTGTGAAAAACTGAGTTTAAATGTATTTTGCTAAGGTATATGTAAACTTCCGACTTCAACTGTGTGTGTGTGTGTGTGTGTATATGTGTATATATATGTCTCTGTTTTAATAAAATCAACTATATGCATTGAGTTTGTCTGATACTTTAAGCTTACTGTTAGATGAACTAAGACACAAATGACTCGGGAGCCAGAGATCTAGATAACCAGGGAAGAAAATATATCCTGAAGTTGCCGGTAAAAAATAAATAAAATAAACGAGTCGTCATCAACCCTTCTCATGTGGAATGTCAATTTATCTTTACTTTCTTGGGTCTGGCCTGAGTCTTGAGCTAGTTATCTTGGGTCTGGCCTGAGTCTTGAGCTAGTTATCTTGGGTCTGGCCTGAGTCTTGAGCTAGTTATCTTGGGTCTGGCCTGAGGCTTGAGCTAGCTAACTTGGGTCTGGCCTGAGGCTTGAGCTAGTTATCTTGCAACATTGTATAAAATACTTTGGGCCCTCAGTTTCCTGCCCAGTGAGCTCGGGACGTACACAGCTGTAGGGTATTTATGCAAGGGATAAGAAGCAGTGCTTGACTTTGGCAGGAGCTCACCAGAGCTGAGTACCAACACCTCAAATGTTCTACTGCTTGAACTCCTGTTCCTCTTTATAGAATATCAGAAGTATTGTGGAGCTCCTGCACCTAAATATAAACAGTACCAGCACCCAAAATGAGTACTGGAACCTATTTCAGTTCAAGTCAGGCACTGATGAGAAGTAATGAGTTAGGCCTATTTTATGGCTTTTCCACTGAATCAGAGCATAACATTTTTCCCTTTCACTCTGAGTTGTTATCAAAACGGAGGGGGCTAGAAAGATTTTTCAAATGCATTGAGGAACTATTGTCATTCTCAATGGATGTTAAAACTGACTTTGTTTCCTGTTTTGAGGTGAAGAAAACATTACTTTGAGAATCTCCACAGCTCGTTAGTGGTGGTGCGTTAAGCCAATCAGAAATACTATCAGACATCCCCAAATGGCCACGTTAATATACCTACATTTGCGTGCTGGCCATGTAGCCTATAGGGCTATTTCTATGCGTATTTAGGTGTGTGTCCTTACTCAGCATCGACAGGAGCGCTCCAAACAAAAGAATGACTAAACTGACAACTCGTAAATAGAATGAAATAAACCAAAACTTGTTTCTCAAAAGTGTTGCAGCATAGGTTGTGCGCTCTGCAAACAAAATGTCCACTCCTAAAATGAGAACGGTAAAAGACTGGAATAATATGTTGAATGCATTAACAGAAATTACCATAACAAAACAAACATTGTAGAATAGGAGTTAACGGTAAATGTACTACTGGTGATATATGTAAATGGGGAATTGATAGACTAACAATCAAACGCAAACAATTCACACAATGAAGTTATGAAACAATGAATGTGCACAAATTGGCAGGAGAGAGCGCGTTCTGGAGAGAGCAGTGTATTGTGCATCTGGGTACTACATGGTTAATCTGACGTCTGCATTGGCCGTGCAGCATTTACGGTGATACGGCCTCTGCAGAAATCAGGGCATTCACACTTCTCGCTGAGCAGTGCAAAGCTGTTGTCAAGGAAGTGAGTTTTTGTGTTTTCTACAGGATGTACCGCCCCCACCTACAGTCAACCAATCAGGTCAATGCAGAGCTATACAGAGCCCTCCACATTGTTGTAACAGTTGGGAGGAGCATGGCGATGCGGTATGGAGCTCCATTTGGTCTCTGGAGGCTCCGCAATTGCGTCCCACCCTCCATATGGAGCCTCCGACCACATTTTCAGATCAAGCATAAATTGTCTTTTAGTCTAGGCCTCCGCAATGGATTAGTTCACTGAGATGGGCATATATATATATATATATGCACGTACGTTTTTATTTTATGATTTAGAAATGTCCTTATTTTTGAAAGAAACCCCCCCCCGTTAAAATAACATCAAATTGATCAGAAATGCAGTGTAGACATTGTTAATGTTGTAAATGACTATTGTAGCTGATAATGGCTGATTTTTAATGGAAGGCCAGCATCCTGGAGTCGCCTCTTCACTGTTGATGTTGAGACTGGTGTTTTGTGGGTACTATTTTAATGAAGCTGCCAGTTGAGGACTTGTGAGGCGTCTGTTTCTCAAACTAGATACTCTAATGTACTTGTCCTCTTGCTCAGTTGTGCACTAGGGCCTCCCACTCCTCTTTTTTTATCTGGTTAGGGCCAGTTTGCGCTGTTCTGTGAAGGGAGTAGTACACAGCGTTGTACGAGATCTTCAGTTTCTTGGCAATTTCTCGCGTGGAATAGGCTTTGTTCTGAGAAATGGACTGACGAGTTTCAGAGGAAAGGTCTTTTTTCTGGCCATTTTGAGCATAAATCGTAAAAGTCAAAATAACTTCACAGATCTTCATTGTAAAGGGTTTAAACACTGTTTCCCATGCTTGTTCAATGAACCATAAACAATTAATGAACATGACTATTTTCTACATTGTAAAATGTAGAAAATTCTTCAAATAGCCACCCTTTGCCTTGATGACAGCTTTGCACACTCTTGGCATTCTCTCAACCAGCTAAACACCAAATTTGTAAAAGTATTCAGACCCTTTGGCGTTTTTCACATTTTGTTACGTTTCAGCCTTATTCTCAAATTGATTAAATTGTTTTCCCCCTCATCAATCTACACACAATACCCCATAATGACAAAGCAAGAACAGGTTTTTAGAAATGTTTTACAAATAAAAAAAAATAAAAAACTTTTTTATACATAAGTATTCAGACCCTTTACTCAGTACTTTGTTGAAGCGCCTTTGGCAGTGATTACAGCCTTGAGTCTTCTTTGACCCTACGAGCTTGGCACACCTGAATTTGGGGAATTTCTCCCATTCTTCTCTGCAGATCCTCTCAAGCTCTGTCAGGTTGGGATGGGGAGCGTCGCTCCACAGTTATTTTCAGGTCTCTTCAGCGATATTCGATCGGGTTCAAGTCCGGGCTTCGGCTGGGCCACTCAAGGACATTCAGAGACTTGTCCCTAAGCCACTCCTGCTTTGTCTTGGCTGTGTGCTTAGGGTCATTGTCCTGTTGAGGTTAAGGTTTACCTTCCAATCTGAGGTCCTGAGCGCTCTGGATCAGGTTTTCATCAAGGATCTCTCTGTACTTTGCTCCGTTCATCTTTCCCTAGATCCTGACTAGTCTCCCAGTCCCTGCCGCTGAAAAACATCCCCACAGCATGATGCTGCCACCACCATGCTTCACCGTAGGGATGGTGCCAGGTTTCCTCCAGACGTGACGCTTGGCATTCAGGCCAAAGAGTTCAATCTTGGTTTTCATCATACCAAAGGATCTTGTTTCTCATGGTCTGAGAGTCCTTTAGGTGCCTTTTGGCAAACTCCAAGCATGTGCCTTTTACTGAAGAGTGGCTTCCGTCTGACCACTCTACCATAAAGGCCTGATTGGTGGAGTGTTGCAGAGACTGTTGTCATTCTGGATAGTCCACCCATCTCCACAGAGGAACTCTGGAGCTCTGTCAGTGACCATCAGGTTCTTGGTCACCTCCCTTACAAAGGCCCTTCTCCCCCGATTGCTCAGTTTGGCCGGGCGGCCAGCTCTAGGAAGAGTCTTGGTGGTTCTAAACTTCTCCCATTTAAGAATGATGGAGGCCACTGTGTTCTTGGGGACCTTCAATGTTTTGGTACCCTTCCTGTTTTTGCTTTGTGTGTGTGTGTGTGTGTGTGTGTGTGTGTGTGTGTGGATTTGATTATTTATATTTAATCCATTTTAGAATAAAGCTGTAACAAAATGTAGAAAAAGTCAAGGGGTCTGAGTACTTTCCGAATGCGCTGTAGAAAACATTCAATATCATGTACTAACTGCAGCAGTGTTTTTTTTGTTGTTGTATTTTTCTTGTTGTAACCTAAGGAGCCTGTAAAACGTCTTGATAGAAAGTGGATTGCTTAGTTCATGGCTGCAGAGGGATATTATGCGAATTAGTCATTGACCCTCCGATAAAAGGTTTAATGCAGATAATGTACACTGTGTTATGGCGTTCCATGCATATCATCATTTCCCCTTTCCCAACACAATAGATGAATTCAAGTCAGTATGCCACAGGCTTTCTAGTGTCCTTTTGTCCAGGATGGTTACCATAGAAATATAATTACTAAAAGGACATTCCATTCAAGTCGATGTTCTGTGATGGGGAGTAATTATATTTCTATACTATGCTGTCAACGCCACACGGCAGACAGACACACACATAAACACGGGGGGAGGGGGTCCTTTATTGGTTGTCATAGCGACTTAACCCCCCCTTCTAAGATTGTATGTATTTATTGGAGGAAAACATGCAGTGGAAGGCAGAGAATTGTGTTCATTTGTTGTGCTGACTTCAGGTTTTGGGGAGACAAATTAAAATGTACAGTATATTTCCCGATTCACAATGGTGATATTTCTTATTGGAATATTCTTGTTCTCATTGTCACAACTAAGATGCATTATTTCCCATGATTTCATTTTGAGAGATGCTGCCCCCACTGTAAAATGATTCCCTAGCCCCCTGGTTGCATAACAACTAGGACATTTGGCCCATGGACAGGGAGATAGAAACCTGTCTGGTACAGGACAGGTGGTGCAGAGCTATTGATTGAGTCTGGAGGTGTAGTAGCTCTTCTTTGTTAAGGTCTTTTATAGGTTTTCATTCTGAATGGTGCTGAGCATCAACACATTGTCCCTCCTCAGCCTTCTGCAGAATTCTGTCTTTTTGCCGTGCTCTTTGTTTGCCCTTGACAACCAGCTTGTGCTCGGCATACGCTTCCGACGACGAGTCAGTGACGCTATGCTGATTATTTAATATCGCACAAATGTCGGCCAGTACACCCCCCCCCCCCACCAAAAAAAACAAAAAACAAGACCAATATGTCTGCCTACCAGATCAATTTGTGTGTATTTTTCAGATGCAAGACGGCCAGATGCTGTTTGACTATCCCAAAGCTGTTTTACATCTCAAGAGGAATAAATACCTATCTGACAGATGGATTTGTCTTTTATTTTTCAGATGGAAGATGGCCACACACTGTATGACTACAACGTGGGTCTGAACGATATCGTCCAGCTGCTTATCCGTTCCCAAGCGGGGGACGCTCCAGACAGTCCTCTCATCTCTCCCTCCGTCATCTCCCCTGTCGTCAGCCCCAAGGAGGGTGACACACTGCCCCCCACCACCCCCAACACTACGACTGGTGCAGCTACCCCCCCCTCTAAACCTACCACCGTGGCCCCAACACTTACCCCCAAACCCACCACAGTCAACAACAACAACACAACCACCACTGGCAACACCAGTACTACCACCAACATCAGTACAACTACCAGTAAGAAAACGAGTAACACCAGTGATCCCAATAACAACGGAGACGAGTCTTCTGGTCCACCGGCACCGCTGGAGAAGCACGACAACCAGCCATCAACCTCTACACGTCCCTTCCTCATAGACGCGGGAATTGGGGTGTTCAAGGTAAAGGAGAAATAACTTGCTGGACTGTGGTACAATTTTCTCTCAGGTTGATTCATTTGTGGTTTGAGTACGAAAGGCTGTGGGATAATATGCTATAGAATAAGAATATAATTAAGCAAAAAGTCCCGGTGGGGGTTTGGACACAATGCGTCGTGCCTGGATAGAGCCCTTTACCGTGGTATATTGGTCATATACCCAAACCCCTGAGGTGCCTTATTGCTGTTATAAACTGATTACCAATGTACAAATTGTCATACATGTGGAATACGGTTTGATATACCACGGCTTTCAGCCAATCAGCATTCAGGGCTCGAACCACCCAGTTTATGAAGCCTGATTTACCACAACTTTCAGCCATTCAGGAGCCAAACTACCTAGTTTATAATATAGAACAGGGGATCCCGAACCTTTTTTGCTCAGGCCCCCCTTCCAGCATTGGGGAACATCCCACACTCCCCCTGTGCACGCCATGTCTTTTTCTATGGGTACAAGCACTGTTCACGACACAAACTGTTCACACCCCTCTTGTTAGTTGGGGAAACATTTTGCAGGTTTAAAGCTTATTTTCTTGCAATTCTATACATTTTGCCATGACTAATGTGTATTCATGTGATATTTGAATGACTCAAACATTACAACAAAATATATGGGCTAAAAAAACGTTAGCTGACATGCTAGTTGATCTGGACAAGTTATAAATATCTCTCTAAGGTCTGTAATAACACTACTATAGCTCAGCTGGTTGTAGAGAGAGCATTCACAACTCTACTATAGCTCAGCTGGTTTTAGAGAGAGCATTCACAACTCTACTATAGCTCAGCTGGTTGTAGAGAGAGAGCATTCACAACTAATATAGCTCAGCTGGTTGTAGAGAGAGCATTCGCAACTCTACTATAGCTCAGCTGGTTAGAGAGAGAGCATTCACAACTAATATAGCTCAGCTGGTTGTAGAGAGAGCATTCACAACTCTACTATAGCTCAGCTGGTTATAGAGAGAGCATTCACAACTCTACTATAGCTCAGCTGGTTGTAGAGAGAGCATTCACAACTCTACTATAGCTCAGCTGGTTATAGAGAGAGCATTCACAACTCTACTATAGCTCAGTTGGTTAGAGAGAGAGCATTCACAACTCTACTATAGCTCAGTTGGTTAGAGAGAGAGCATTCACAACTCTACTATAGCTCAGCTGGTTATAGAGAGAGAGCATTCACAACTCTACTATAGCTCAGCTGGTTGTAGAGAGAGAGCATTCACAACTCTACTATAGCTCAGCTGGTTGTAGAGAGAGAGCATTCACAACTAATATAGCTCAGCTGGTTGTAGAGAGAGAGCATTCACAACTCTACTATAGCTCAGCTGGTTGTAGAGAGAGCATTCACAACTCTACTATAGCTCAGCTGGTTATAGAGAAAGCATTCACAACTCTACTATAGCTCAGTTGGTTATAGAGAGAGCATTCACAACTCTACTATAGCTCAGTTGGTTATAGAGAGAGCATTCACAACTCTACTATAGCTCAGCTGGTTGTAGAGAGAGAGCATTCACAACTCTACTATAGCTCAGCTGGTTTTAGAGAGAGCATTCACAACTCTACTATAGCTCAGCTGGTTGTAGAGAGAGCATTCACAACTCTACTATAGCTCAGCTGGTTGTAGAGAGAGCATTCACAACTCTACTATAGCTCAGCTGGTTATAGAGAGAGCATTCACAACTCTACTATAGCTCAGTTGGTTATAGAGAGAGCATTCACAACTCTACTATAGGTCAGCTGGTTATAGAGAGAGCATTCACAACTCTACTATAGCTCAGCTGGTTATAGAGAGAGCATTCACAACTCTACTATAGCTCAGCTGGTTGTAGAGAGAGAGCATTCACAACTAATATAGCTCAGCTGGTTGTAGTGAGAGCATTCACAACTCTACTATAGCTCAGCTGGTTGTAGAGAGAGAGCATTCACAACTCTACTATAGCTCAGCTGGTTGTAGAGAGAGCATTCACAACTCTACTATAGCTCAGCTGGTTGTAGAGAGAGCATTCACAACTCTACTATAGCTCAGCTGGTTGTAGAGAGAGCATTCACAACTCTACTATAGCTCAGCTGGTTATAGAGAGAGCATTCACAACTCTACTATAGCTCAGTTGGTTAGAGAGAGAGCATTCACAACTCTACTATAGCTCAGCTGGTTGTAGAGAGAGCATTCACAACTCTACTATAGCTCAGCTGGTTGTAGAGAGAGCATTCACAACTCTACTATAGCTCAGTTGGTTATAGAGAGAGCATTCACAACTCTACTATGGCTCAGCTGGTTATAGAGAGAGCATTCACACTTTAGGAGACACTGAAATATGTTTTGTCATTAATTTCCTTGATGGCACTGGTACACCAGCAGGTCATGCAGCCTCATTTCGCCACCTTTTCCCCTTTGCATTGCTGTGGTTTGGGCCCACATGCCTGTGGTAGTTTGAATTGGCAGCCATGTCTCAACTCCCTCAGCGTTCTGAGCTCCATCTCCATAGTGACCGGCCGACCCAGACGCAGGGCTCAGGAGTGTTTAGCTACTGTAGCAGGTCCAGTGGTGTGGGTGCCAGTCAGGGCTCTGTCTGGCTGACTGGCGTGTGTGGGGTGGGTGGGTAAGTGGGTGCTTATATCTGTCCTATATCACATGTGTGAATTGGACATGTTTTTGTTGTTGTTGCATATCCCAACTCCTCCCCGAGTCACCCTTGGAGAGTGAGGTCACGGCCAGGGGGAGGTTGATATATTGTTCTGGTTCCTTATTCACACAGCGTCTCAGAGTAGGAGTTATGCTGTAGGATCAGTGTAGCCTTTGAGCTCATAATGAATAGGATTTATATGGACCGGAGGGGTTGGGGGCGTCATACATCGGCACTCCTGTTCTGATAAGCATTTTGAATACTGGCCCTGTACTCAAGTCTCCCTGTTGAATGATGTCTGGATGGGACTGTACCTCATCTTTTACCTCATGGTATGTTCCTCTACAGATTTAATCTCCCCTTAGGCCTAGAATCAGATATCAGATTCTAAAAAAACATATTACCATGGAACAAATGGTTGCTAGGAATTTGTCTTGGTATTTTTTATTATTCATACTCACTCAGAGTAAATGGTAGAGCTGCCACGTTTTGATAGACATGTCCTGTTCACAGTTAACACCAAAGCCAAGCTGCAGGGGAGCGTGGGCCTAAAGATGCCAAGCAGACCCAAGCTAAGAGACACACTATACCCAGACACCAGCCCTGAGAGAGGGCCTGCTGCTGGCGAACCACAGCGGCTGTAAAAGATATGTGCTGGAACATGGACAGGACAGTCTCTTGGCTCAATGCTTATAGCGCCATCAAGGAGATGACTGCAGCTGTGTTTTCAGTTCCAAAAGTATGTGGACACCTGCTCGTCGAACATCTCATTCCAAAATCATGGGCATTAATATGGAGTTGGTCCCCCCTTTTTGTTTCTATAACAGCCTCCAGTCTTCTGGGAAGGCTTTCCACTAGATGTTGGAACATTGCTGCGGGGACTTGCTTCCATTCAGCCACAAGAGTATTAGTGAGGTCTGGCACTGATGTTGGGTCGATTAGGCCTGGCTCACAGTCGCTGTTCCTATTCATCCCGAAGGTGTTCGAGGTCAGGGCTCTGTGCAGGCCAGTCAAGTTCTTCCACACCGATCTCGACAAACTGTTTCTCTATGGACCTCGCTTTGTGCACAGGGGCATTGTCCATGCAGAAACAGGAATACAATGGGTGTAGATCTTACTGTGAAATACTTACAAGCCCTTAACCAACAGTGCAGTTTTAAGAAAATAGTTTAAAAAAATATTTACTAAATAAACTAAAGTAAAAAAATAAGATGTATGTATGTATGTATGTATGTATGTATGTATGTATGTATGTATGTATGTATGTATGTAGGGGTAAAGTGACTGCATATCTAATAAACAGGGAGTAGCAGCAGTGTGAAAACAAAAAGGGGGGATGTCAATGCAAATAGTCTGGGTGGCCATTTGATTAATTGTTCAGCAGTCTTATGGCTTAGATATAGATGCTGATAAGGAGCCTTTTGGACCTAGACTTGGATGTCATTGTATGCTGTAGTGTTATGATTTCCCTTCACTGGAACTAAGGTGCCTAGCCCGAACCATGAAAAACAGCCCCAGACCATTATTCCTCCTCCACCAAACTTTACAGTGGGCACTATGCATTCAGACAGGTAGCGTTCTCCTGGCATCTGCCAAAACCCAGATTAGTCCGTCGGACTGCCACATGGTGAAGCGTGATTCATCCCTCCCGAGAACGCGTTTCCACTGTTCTGGAGTCCAATGGCGGCGAGCTTTACACCACTGCAGCCGACCCTTGGCATCGCACATGGTGATCTTAGGCTTGTGTGGCTGCACGGCCATGTAAACCAATTTCATGAAGCTCCCGACGAACAGTCATTGTGCTGACGTTGCTTCCAGAGTCAGTTTGGAACTCGGTAGTGAGTGTTGCAACCGAGGACAGACAATTTTTACGTGCCATGAGCTTCACCACTCGGCGGTCCTGTTCTGTGAACTTGTGTGGCCCACCATTTTGCGGCTGAGCTGTTGTTGCTCCTAGATGTTTCCACTTCACAATAACAGCACTTACAGTTGACCAGGGCAGCTCTAGCAGGGCAGAAATTTGATGAAACTGACTTGTTGGAAAGGTGGCATCCTATGACGGTGCCACGTTGAAAGTTACTGAGCTCTACAGTAACGCCATTCTGTTGCCAATGTTTTTCCTATGGAGATTGCATGGCTGTGTGCTTGATTTTATACACCTGTCAGCAACGGATGTGGCTAAAATAGCCAAATCCACTAATTTGAAGGGGTGTCCACAAACTTTTGGCATTGTAGTGTACTAACAGGATTACTTAAACACTCAAATGTACCATTGTGCACTCTGACCCACTGTCTGATAAATGGCATATTTTATTATATTATGACTAATGATGGAGATGACTGACCAGCAAACAGGTTTACTCGGTAGATAAAACTGACGAGGTAAGCACACCCACACATAATGAACAGGAAGTAGTATATGTATTGTATGTACGTAGTGTGAACAGGAAGTAGTAGCTCTATGTAAACTTAATGTGAACAGAAAACACCAAAAATCTACTTAACTTCGATACTACTACTGTACTCCGTCTCAGTAGCAGTGATTTCAAGTTCCTCTGAAAGCTAATGTTTGTTTTAGTTTGTTCATGATCAATTGTTGCAGGTTCAGGGTACCGGTATTATTGATGTGCTACTGTTTTTGGTGTGACTTGTAGGTTAAGATTTAAATGTACTCAAACCCAGTAGGTAAGGTCTCTGTAGTGTTGTGGTGTCTCCCTTGTAGTGGTGTGTTTTCCTATATTTTTATTTTTAATCCCAGCCCCCATCCCTGCAAGAGGCCTTTTGCGTTTTGGTAGGCCGTCATTGTAAATAAGATTTTGTTCTTAACAGACTTGCCTAGTTAAATAAATAAAATAAAAAATTGGCGTGTGGCCCAGAGGATGTCCCTGTCAATTAGCAGTCCCCGTTGGCCTGTGGAGATGAGCATGTCTGCTTTCACTATCCATCTCTCCTGGAGCTGATGACCCGACCACATGAAAACAGCAGCCTGACTGAAGGCTCTGATTCTCATGTAGATGTGAATTAATATGGAAAGGTACAAGCTTTGTCCTTTATAAACAGGCTGGTGGGTTTTGGAGACTAGAGTTTGCGTCGATTCCATTTAAATTCAGGAATTTGATTTACTTCCTGAATTGAAATGGACTTGACCCCCAAAAACCCCACTGTCCCTCCCAGCCTAACCCTAACTCGGCTCTTTAATTCAAGGACTTTACAACGATGTCTGATACTTTATATTCTGCATCTGTACAAGGCTGAGATCTGGATTGATGGTCTCTTGATGCGTCCTCGGTTTGTGTTATGATGCGTAACGTTGTTAGCTAATAGAGTTAGCCGCTCAGGGTGATGTCACTGTTCTGGAATTTTCATCAGTTCTGGAATCTTCATCCGTGAGTTCTTCAGTGAGTGTTTGTTGAGAGGCAAAGGGGGGACAGAGAACCTCCATCCACTGTAGCCATGATACACATTGTAAACATTGCTATGCTCAGAGGTCCCAGACGGCCTGTTGTTGGCCTTGCCCCTCCCTGTCTCCTAGCTTTGTTATGCATGTGAGCTGCTCATGTCCCATATACTGAGGCAAGGGCGGCGCATTTATAGCGTAGTCAATGGTGTTTAGCTAACACACTGGAGACAGCGCGTCTCTCATTTTGTCGCTAATCATTAACTTTTTCTCTCATCAAAACCTTCCATTGCCCAAGTAACTGAGGATTCTTTTCCGCCACTTTGTTCATGATGTCAACAAAAGTAAAAAGGCTTTGACTTATAGGAAGACTTTTTCTTTTAACATTTCATCGCTATCCTTGAAATGTCCCATGAGTCTGTTGCTTTGTTTACCCAGAAACCTGTTATTTCTTTCATCAGTACTCACATCAGTACTCACAGCCAGTAGCACTCTGCACAGCCATTCATTTTAATTGTACATGTGCATTTTATTCATAGTTGAAAGGTAAACTCAATTTTCTGTTATTTTTCTCCTTTCAGATAAACGAGTTGGTGGACTGCAGAGACATAAGCATCGGTGCCTGGTTTGAAGCCTGCATCGACAACGTGTCACGCAGCCCAAAGGGACAGAACAGCACCAGTAAAGCTCCTACAGCAGGGAAGGTTGGCAGGCCTAGCAAAAGGACTAACGGCAAGCTTGAAACAGAGCCGGGCCAAGGCCAAAGCCACCTCTCCTCCTCAGACAATAATAATGGGAATAATTCTTCTTCTGTGTTGAACTCTGACAGTATTGGGCCAGGGGCTGGGCCCTCCACCTCTCAAACAGACTATACCGCCACAGACAAAGAGAAGGAGGATGTGACGTACCACATCAGATATGATGAGTAAGTTGTCAGTGCTTTCTGACCTACTAGGTTTGCTATCGCAGATTCATATTTCCCTTTTTTGTTTGCTCACGGTTTTAGAAAAGTTGAATTCAGTTAGGTGGGATTAACCAACTGAGTGGTGATGGAGCCTACCAGGTAAGTAAGGACTGTGTAGACTGGGGTGCTTGGGAGTTCAGGAAGAGGTGAAACTGCATGCTACATATGAATAAATGAATGATCTAAGCCATAAAAACGGCTGTATAACACGATATGCACTTACAGTATGTAGTGCTGCACCATTAGATACAGAGGAGGAGAGATTACATGCCATATAAATCCCTGTATATCTACCATGATACTTCTTGATGTAGTGCTACACCATTGGAGTTGATTTACAATAGCTCCACCCTCTCATTTGACCTTTAACCCAGGGAACAAAGCTCAGGCGCTAATTGAAGAGAATACTATTTCCCCGATAGCCTTGGTGAGTCAGTCAAATGGAAATCGATGTGCAACAGGAAGTCATTTCCTGTCTCAGAGATCCATTAGAAAAAGGAATAAAACAATTTGTCTGCAGCGTTGATCCTGGAGGGAGAATGTATGTTTTTAGGACTGACGCATAACTTTCATTTACACACAGTTGCTAGGCGGAGAGTAATGGCCAGATGAAATAGACAAGATATAGTTACATTCTGGATACATCCTGTCAGTTTGGAAATCTGAAATGTTGAATTGCATTTTTACTATATTTACACAACTTCCATGGCTTCCAACTTCTCTAAAAACAACATTGTCACTAGTTGGTGTTTTGAACAAAATCTGGGACAATGTGTTCAGTTTTACATGCAATCAAAGTAGGGAACATCTGCAACATATTAATGCAAAATGTTTTTTTATTTAACTCACGCAATTTAAGCAGAAATCGCCCTACATCCTGCTGGATGGTGAAAGTTTCCCTATAGGGATGTTGGGGATGTGAACCCACAACCCTTAGGTTCAGAGGGAACAGGAAAGGGGGCTCAGGTTGAAGCAGCTTGTTTAAAACCACAGGCCCTGATGTATCCCTCCCTGCCTGCAGCTTATAAGGGAGTGTAGAACAGGGTGGTGGAGGGGGAAGCTGCTAAATAGAATTTGGAGTCATCTTTTTCTGGTGAATCCATTCAGAAGGAGCCGTTTCCATGGTAACCACGGAGTTCTCGGGAGCGTTACTCGCAACCGCCTCATCTCCACATTCTAATTGCTGCCTAAAATTGAGTGGCACATCTAGCATGTCACATGGAGAGGTAAAGGAGGCTCGTTGCTGTGTGAACCACATACACCACCACTGCTGTTGAAGAGTAGCTATCAATCTCTTCAGCCATTGGCCATATTTCAATATGATCAGTGTTTGACTTGGGCAGGAGCTCACTGACGCTGACTACCAGCACCTCACATTATCTACTGCTTGAGCTCATGTTCCTCTTATAGAATATTAGTTCAAAAGTATTGTGGAGATCCTGAAGCAAAATATACACAGTACTGACACCCAAAATGAGTACCGACGTCTATTTTCAGTCCAAGACAAGCACTGAGTATGATGATTGCAAATAACAACAATGCATATTTCAAATGACCCCAAGCCAAGCAGCTTCTCTCTCTGGCTCTGATTGGTAAACGACACAATCTACCTTCCCAGGTTTTTACTGTTTGTTAGAGCGCGGAGGGTTTTTCTCTTCTCCTTTGTGTGCGTTGTAGTTAGGCAAGGCTTCCCAAGGTTCTTGCTGTATAATTTGATGCAGAAAAACAGCCTGTTTCACATTAAAATCTCGAACTAATTTCCAACAAAACGGTTGCCTCCAAGATAAAGAATACTCTGCATTTTTGTTGTTGCCTGTTTTTCTATACTAACAAGCATCTCAGATCTGGCTTATGGTCAGATCTTATGCATGTACATCCATCCAACCAGAAAAAAAACCTGGATAGCTTAAATAATACAATTATCAGATTATATGGTTATATAATAAAGATAAGAAGGAATATATTTCCGCAAAGATCATGCTATTTCAGTATTGTGGCAATTACCCCCCCCCCTTTCTAATTTAGCTGCATGGATTAAACCTGGTACTTAGATGTAACAGATCTAATTCAGTGTATTTTCATTCAGTGTATTTCACTATTGCTAAAGGCAGACTGAGACCAAATGCCTGCAGGTCCATTGAATGATAAAATAATACCGCTGTTACAACACACTTGGCAACCTTGTATTGCGTGAATAGATCCAACCAGGACTGCCTGCCTGCTAGTAAATTACTCCCCCACTGTCCTCTCAATGCACTTCACTTCACTTATCCTCCCTCTTGTTTTCAGATTAAATGTGATTAAACAGATCTTGAAAAAAAAGTACAGTTTCCATTTAAATCCTCAATTACAAATTAACAGAGAGGTTAACAGAATGTGATCATTTCACCCGTGATGCTACCATGGAGTAATTACGCTCAACTAAGAACGTGTGTGTGTGTGTGTCCTCATCATCTAAACCCAGAGACCCTATCAAACCATGCAGCTTATCTGACAGCCATGGGACCCAACAAAACGATATTGGTTTTCACGTCTCTCCTCCACATGCTGTACATGAGATCTGTCTGGTTGTCTACTTATAATGTTGATCACAGTCTCTCCAGTCAACACTCTAAATTCCACAATCTAAATGCCATTCTAGAATCCCTGCTTCCTGCTCCTCCCAGGTCCCATGTACAGTATGAGGGTCTGTGTGGCCCATGTTGGGGGTGGACCACCGTGTCCTGAACACTGACTTCTGTTCTGTTCTCCCCCTACGGAGCCTCCTGTTACCCTCCCAGTGTCCCAGCACATTGACTTCTGTTCTCCCCCTACGGAGCCTCTGTAATCCCCGCCACCCAAAAAAGGAAATCCGTGCCTCTAGCCTGCTACCCTCACACAGTGTCCCAGCACACTGACGACTTGAAGCCGTTACTGTGCCCAAGCATTCTTCTCTAGTGTCTACTCACCTATACACTAGTCATGCTGATGGACTGAATTGTAAAATGCATTCTAGTAGAATGCATAAATGACTTGCATTGACAGGACACATTAGCATACATGTGTTAGGCAGTGGGGGCCCTATGCACTCCCTCTCTCTCACACACATGTACACACACGAACAGACACACACATGTAGAGAGTGTTTCTGTGAACCATATGCTGGTCTTTTTCTCCCTCTGTGTAAAGCGTCGGCCCGGGGGCTATAGAGGGTGTGTGTGTGTGTATGGGGTACCATGGATTGATATTCAGGACATGAACATGATTGTGCAGGGAGCACATGCAGGGAGAGAGAATGTGAGGGACGATCAGACCGAGGAGGTTGTGTCTGAAACGGCACCCTATTCCCTATATACTGCACTACTTTAGACCAGAGCCCTATGGCACCCTATTCCCTATATAGTGCACTACTTTAGACCAGAGCCCTATGGCACCCTATTCCCTACATAGCGCACTACTTTAGACCAGAGCCCTATGGCACCCTATTCCCTATATAGTGCACTACTTTAGACCAGGGCCCTATGGCACCCTATTCCCTATATAGTGCACTACTTTAGACCAGAGCCCTATGGCACCCTATTCCCTTCATACTGCACTACTTTAGACCAGAGCCCTAATGCACCCTATTCCCTATATAGTGCACTACTTTAGACCAGAGCCCTATTGCACCCTATTCCCTATATACTGCACTACTTTAGACCAGAGCCCTAATGCACCCTATTCCCTATATAGTGCACTACTTTAGACCAGAGCCCTATTGCACCCTATTCCCTATATAGTGCACTACTTTAGACCAGAGCCCTATTGCACCCTATTCCCTATATACTGCACTACTTTAGACCAGAGCCCTAATGCACCCTATTCCCTATATAGTGCACTACTTTAGACCAGAGCCCTAATGCAGGTCCACTTCTATCTAGGTTTCATAGTACAGCCAGTGGCAGCTAAGCCTCCTCTCCATGCTAATGTGTGTACCTCCAATCTTTCTTCTATCATCCAATCAATGGTCAAATCTATGTTCCTGTGGTCAGGATTCCATCACCCCAACACTGTCACATTTATATGATGGAGGATGGGCTGAGAAGATTAGCACAAAATCCTTCAGAAACCACTGTAATTGTATTTCAGCAGAGTGTTAAAGATTTAAGATGCATCTGTCTAGTCAGTGTGTTACTAACTCAAATGAGATGGTCAGACAGATGCATGAGAAGGTCAGAGGAAAGCTCTGTGATTTGTGACACTGCAGAGAGTGTGTGTGTGTGTGTGTGTGTGTGTGTGTGTGTGTGTGTGTGTGTGTGTGTGTGTGTGTGTGTGTTAAGCAGACGTAGCTGAGCTAATCTCCAGCTTTCACACCGTCCCTTTGAAACGGTAGATCCCCTTGTCTCTTCTCTCCTGATCTCCGCCACAGAGATCCTATTGTTTTATACATTAGACATTCTTTTGATGTAAAACTCTGATAACCTGGGGGATGTGGGGAATAGGGAGGGATGTATTTGACATACATGCATACATACATGCATACAGTATAGCCTACACTTGCATAATTTACTATTTTCTTTTGACGATACATACTTGACAAACTCTTTCTACATCTCTAAGCCTGTTGAATTAGCCCCAGTTCACAGTGCATATTATATTTGCTATCTGAGTGCCTGCATGTGTGAAATATCAATTTATCTAAAGCGGTGAACCTGGACCCAGTTTTCCTTGCATGAAAAAGATGAGTGACTACCCAAGGAGAGCCCAGATACAGGGGTGTAGCGCTGCCTTAGTGGAGGGGAACGGTGCTCCCTCATCTTTTTGTTTTTCAATTTGAGAATACCCTGAGCTGGTAAAAATATTTCTGGAAAATTGAAGTCTGATACATTTTCAATTATATTTAATTACCACTAAAGTTCCATGAAAACGATCGAATGACAAAGTAAATAAATATGTAGGCTATAGCAGCGCACAGGTTGTTAAATGGTGGTTTCTTCCCTGTCTTCCCTCTCTCTTTTTCTCTCTCTCTAGCGATGGCACAAATTAGGAATAAACTGTAGGTGTGTGCAGAGGCCCGTCGGTCGGAGGCTTGGCCACTTTTAAATGGGCCAAATGCGACATAACAACAACTGCCACAGACAGAACTCCAGAGGTTGACTTGGGGCTCATGTACCACGTACTTGAACTCACCTTACTGTCCGAGTGCTTAACTTACGTACCACCTATATTGTGTATGCAGAGAAAGTGATCCACCACATGAACTTTGTCATCACACAAACGAGATCTAGGATCCAAATTCACCGCGTGTCTGCCTTGACGTTCATAAAACTCCACGGACACCTCTTGCGCAGTGGAACCCAGAACGATATGTTGACCACTTGGTTACGGTGAAGTCCTTTCAGCGCCACAATTTTGAAGGGCGCTCAAATCGCTTAAAATAACCCTCATCAAGATCTGTTGCCTAACCCTAATAGTCCTACTCATCTTTATTATTATTATTATTATTATTTTAAATAGAAGATTATCACTTCTCACAATGGTGCTCATTAAGTCAATTTAAATCAAAGCTGAATGAATGTCTCTCAAGATCACATAATGATGAATAAGTATTTTACATAACAGAATCTAATATAATAGCATATACTGTAGCATAGTAGGCCTATAATATGTTACACCAAATACAGCTCAGTCATTTCTTATCTGAAGCTGAATAGTCAACAACAAAAATCCTGCACCAAAACTAAACAGCGCATGCCGATAGGCAGGATATACGCGTTCGTAACAGCTGTCCAGCGATCCTAGTTGATTGGTGTTTGTTCTGATGATGGACACAATGAAGCACATTGGATGTGCAGGATCAACAAGATGTTGTAGATTTGTGATTTGTTGCTTGCATCTCAAATATCAGACTGGGGATTTTGTAATCAAACATCAACAATTTACCAAAAATAGTACAAAATACAATAAAGTTAAGTTCCTGACGATAGACACAAGGAAATACATTAGATGTGCAGGACAACAGGATGTTGATGGCTGTAGATTCCTGATTTGTCTGTTTTAGCATTGAAATAACTGTGAATTAGCAGGGTGCTAAAGTGTTAAAGAATGTGATCTACCGCTTGCATGTCAATATCAGGCTGGGAAGAATTTACATGTGCGATCTCCACCTATCTGCAAGCATGACCAATAGCATAACACCTTACTGATATGTAAATTCAAACAACCAATAGGAATACATAACATTGAAATACGAATTTCTGCAGTGTCAGGTGGAAAGATAACAACCATCCTGTTACACTTTAATCAAAATGTGCCTAGAACAAAGGCTAATAGTTAACACCATCTGCTTAAATTCACTCATGAAACAGTAATTCAAAAAGATTTAAATGCATATTCTCATGAAACAGTAATTCAAAAAGATTTAAATGCATATTCCCATGAAACTGATCGGTGATCAAATGACTGGCATGCTGTTTGGATATTTCACGGGTAAAACGTGAATTATCATTCACAAATGACAGTGATGATGGTCTATTTTGAAATGAGTTATGCCCCTAACTTGGTTTTTGTGTGGGCATAGGCAGACGTTGCGATTGGAGGATGCATTTTATACATATTCTATAATGGTATTCAATAGGCTACAAATGTGGATTGAAAAATGACGTCATTATATCAAATAAATAGAAATAGCACTACTGCACAAATAACACACATCTGAAGATTTTTTGTTGTGATTTTGCTATACAAAAAATCTATGCAAATGTGTGGTTTGCATCACTTAAAATGTCATATGTTGCATATACTTTACGAACATTTCCAGTGACTATACTTTGCCAAAAATGTATATTTTTCATATAAAATGTACTCAGGTGTGTTGACATCTTATGAGCATTTTGCATGCATTGAATTAGCCAAGCTTAAGCCAAGCAGTCCTGTCAATTCCCTTTTGAGAGTAATTCATTTAGGAGATTTACACTCCCTGTAAATGCTTTACATAATGAATGCATTTTGGGGAAGATGTTATGTTGAGGAGGATGATGATAAAGATGATATTCTTTGCTCTCCCTAGTTACCCTGAGAACGGCGTGGTGGAGATGTGTGGCGGTAACGTGCGGCCGCGGGCTCGGACCCTACTCAGGTGGGACCAGCTCACGGTAGGCCTGGTTGTCATGGTGAACTACAACATAGAGATTCCTGAGGAGAGGGGCTTCTGGTTCGATGCTGAGATTACAGCACTCAATGAGATCTCCAGGACCAACAAGGAGGTCCGCATCAGAATCCTGCTGGGGTAAGAGAGGACATGCTGGGGTAAGAGAGGACATGCTGGGGTAAGAGAGGACATGCTGGGGTAAGAGAGGACATGCTGGGGTAAGAGAGGACATGCTGGGGTAAGAGAGGACATGCTGGGGTAAGAGAGGACATGCTGGGGTAAGAGAGGACATGCTGGGGTAAGAGAGGGCATGCTGGGGTAACAGAGGACATGCTGGGGTAACAGAGGACATGCTGGGGTAAGAGAGAACATGCTGGGGTAACAGAGGACATGCTGGGGTAACAGAGGGCATGTTGGGGTAACAGAGACCTGTCATGGGACAATTTCCGTTGGGAAAGTCTGTTTCTCTCTTCTAGGTCAGGTGATTATGCCAGTTATGTAACTTAGATATTTCTGCTTACACAAGTTAAGAGGACTTTCTCTATTTCTGTTTGTTAACCTCAAAACATCCTAATAGCCTGACTGAGTGGGTGTAGAGAACATTCCCTGTGGAGCTCTGATGGACTGATTAACACATTCTCTCTCCCCTCTCTTCCCAGAGGGCCAGGGGACGTCATCCCAGACTGTAAACTGTTGTTTCTGGATGAGATCTATCAGATTGAGAAGACTGGAGCACACTCGCTGTCTGCTGTAGATGGACAGTTCAAACGTAGGCCTCAGCACACTCATACCAATACTACAGCCAATCAGGGCTGAGATGGGGCATACCACAGCCAATCAGGGCTGAGATAGGTCTACCTAGTACGCCAGCTGTTCTAGAAGCGCTGAGGTCAAGGGGGTACTGCAAAGAAGTAACTTGAAATTGTTTTCATCAATTAGCCTGAAATTGATACATTTCAAATCCTTCTTATATAGCATTCTGCATATTCAATTTAAATGGCAAGATTACATGGGTTCTTGGCATCAATACGTGCATGTGTGTTTGTGGTGCGTGTGGGCTTTTGGGTATTTGTTTTTGTCTTATGGTTTTGTTCGCCTGTGTGTGTGCCAATTCTTTGCATATGTATTTGTGTGTCTGTGAGTGTGTGTGCACACCGGTGTATGTGTTTACATGTGCGTCTGTGTGTGTATGTTTGTGCGCCGGGATGGATCCAGGCAAGAGCGGGCCGGAGTGTAAGCACTGCAAGACGGACCCCGAGTCGGAGTGCAGGTTCTGCTCGTGCTGCGTGTGTGGAGGGAAGCAGGATGCCCATATGCAGCTGCTGTGTGATGAGTGTAACATGGCCTTCCATATATACTGTCTCAACCCACCGCTAGACACCATACCTGACGACGAGGACTGGTGAGCTCTGACCTGGTCATCCCAGACCACCTGGGGGTGCTATACTCACACAGGATGACCCTATGGGCCCTGGTCAAAAGTAGTGCGCTATATAGGGAATAGGGTGCCCTTTGGGATGTAGACAAGACCTGTGCACTGATGGCTGGTGGAGCAAGTATGATGCACGATGTCAATTGACTCTAATGATTGAACATGCATTGTGAGTGTCATAGTCATGTTTACATGTTAGTGCTGACTGAGATATAGATATGCCTTTAGCCATATGAATAACTTCCACATTCTATATTTTCCTTTGGGTGCCAGTCTAGATTTTATTGTAGGTACCAGATTTCTCTCTCATAGATGTCTTAGTAACACACTGTCTATACAAGAGACACTGACACCAACAGTATACTACCAGTAGTAGTTTCTCTCCTGCCCATCTACATTGACTTCCTGTATTGATAATGCTCTGAGAGGCAGTAGATCAGTAAGGGAGTTATGATTCTTGTGTTGTGCTCGGCAGGTACTGTCCCACCTGTAAGAACGACACCAGTGAGGTGGTTAAGGCCGGGGAGAAGCTGAAGGCCAGTAAGAAGAAAGCCAAGATGCCCTCGGCCCATACAGAGAGCCAGAGGGACTGGGGCAAGGTGAGACAGACAAGGTCCTTCACACTAATCCCTGGACCCAAGGTGGGGGACTAAGGTTACATCCCAAATGGCACACTATCCCCTACATGGTGCACTACTTTAAAACAAAGTAGTGCACTATGTAGGGAATAAGTTGCCATTTGTGATGCAGCCTAATATTTCCTAATGACATGGGTCACACCAGGCGGTTGGGGCCAATTCCATTTTTAAATTCAGTAAGTAAAGTTACTGGTTCTCAGTTTCAGCAGAATTGAAGTGGAATTGATCCCAACCCTGGGTCACATCAGATCATGAGCAGTGGCAGAATCACTATGTGGTTATCAACATTCTAAAGGGGGAACTGGGGAGAGAATTTGGTGTTTTGAAACGATTCTTCGAATTTGTTCTCTGGCTGTCAAGGACTCTAGCTAAACTATGTGGGGTAACTTAATTTGTTTGACTCGTTACATATTTCAACGGAAGAAAGAGGCGGTATCTTGGCCTGGACTGGAGCTCATATTTGAATGCCTCACTCAGAAGGAGGACCTCCTTGGTTCTTTTGGCAGCAGACAGAATGAGTGAGACACACACAGACACACAGGGTGGCAAACAGAACTGTCATTGTCTAGCACTTTGTTCCTCTAACAGAACCCGTTGGCCTGTTGAGTCAGTGTTAGCAGAACAAAGTAGATCTCTTGTTCACGGCTTGGTAGCAGAGTTACTGAGTGCTACTGAAGGAGTCAATTGGCAGCAGGTAGCAGTGGCCAAGCTTGGGTATGTTCATTATTCACCAAACCCGAAGAGAACGGACTGAGACAGGGATGGACTACCTGGACTTCCATTAAGAACTACTCATTTTTGTTTTCTGTTGCAAAATGTTTTGCGTCACTGTGTCCTACTGAACAAAACTGTACTTTTCAATGTCAAACTAAAATGAGTATTATTTCTTATTGGACAAGTCCAGGTTGTGCCTTCCCATTTTACTCAGTAGTCTTCTGTTTGGTTCCTACTGAACATGACCCAGGCCCACAGTAAGTTCCTCTGCTCTCACTAAGATGTGTGTTATTCTGTGTTGGCTAACTCCCTCTCACACTGTGAGGCGACGGTAACAATGCCATTTAAAACGTTTTGCTACAATGTGTTCAACTGAATGCAACCCAGGCCCAGGTAACACAGACAGGCCCTCGGTAAGTTACTCTGACTAAGCCACAGTGTTTGCTGTCTCTCTCTCACGCTGTGAGGCGATGGTAACAATGCTATTTAAAATGACTCAGCAGAGTGTAGTTCTTTTCCTGGAACCAAAGTAGGGGAAAATAGCTAACCCCATTGTTTCCCAGAAATACACCATGGATGCGTACCAAACGGGACCCTAATTCCCTATGTAGTGCACTACTTTTGATCAGGGCCCATAAGGTTCTGGTCAAAAGCAGTGCACTATATAGGGAATTTAGTGCCATTTGGAACGCATAGAATGCTAATTGAAAACAGACTATTCTGTACATTAGTATGTATTTATGTGCTAAACAAGGTGGGGTTTTTTTTTTTTGGGGGGGGGGGTTACTCATGGTTTGGGAATGTTATGAGAGAGAAACACTGAGGAATGAATGAAATTGTCCAGCACTTTAATAATATAAACATTTCCAGGCCGGAAAATGGATTCTTCTTATACATACAATACTATTCAGGTCTGATTAGGCTATATGGTAGCTGAAACTTGTACTAGGAAGTCCTTGGTTTATGTAATGTGTGTGTGTGTGTGTGTGTGTGTGTGTGTGGTCCAACATGTGAATACATGCTAGCTAAAGCATGCATGATTAAGTCCTTCCTCTGAATTCCCTGTTGATGTTACAGGGTATGGCCTGTGTGGGGCGCACTAAGGAATGTACCATCGTCCCTTCCAACCATTACGGGCCCGTACCTGGTGTTCCCGTGGGAACAACATGGAAGTTCCGCGTTCAGGTGAGCCAATGGGAACGAGGTTTGGTACCATGTGACCATACAATTGGGGTGATGCAGGTTTGGTGATTTCTCAGAAACTCGGAGAGAACAGAGAAAATGTAATATTTTCTAATCATGAAGATGTTGACTCTGGAAAATATAGTTGTTTTCAGTTAACTTTAGAGGTTCATAGTTATCTAATATTCTGACACTAAGGATTTGTTTACATAGTCAGTATCACATCTATCACACCATCGTTCCTCCCCCTCTCTCTCTCCCCCATATCACCCATCCTGACTCTCCCCCACTCCTGTTCACTCCCTCTGTCTATCTTCTCCCTTCCTGTGTTCCAAGGTGAGCGAGGCGGGAGTGCACAGGCCCCACGTGGGAGGTATCCACGGCCGCAGTAACGATGGCTCCTATTCGCTGGTGCTGGCTGGGGGCTTCGAAGATGAAGTGGTGGGTGTCTTTCTTTTTTATGTCTGTCGTTGTGTTTGAGCTAAGCAATCTAGGAGTGTAGGAGGAAAAAACAGGTGGAGGGAGATCTCTCTCTTTCTCCCTGTTTTCCCTCCTCTTGCCTCCTCTGTCTGGCAGTCCCTCTGTCTGGCAGTCCCTCTGTCTGGCAGTCCCTCTGTCCCATGCTGTTTGCTCTGGCCCTTTTAGCCTGGTAGACACTGGGGGAGGATGGTAGTCTACCCTTCCATCTGGTTCTCACACCGCTGTCTCTCTTTCTCCCACTCCTTCTCTCCCTCTAACGCGTTTTAACTTAAAGGATGGTCACTGTACAGCATAGCACTGGAGAATGCATTAACAGCACTATGATGAATGTTTTCACATTAGTTAGGTTTCCATCCAATTGGTGACAGATTTTCATACGAATATTCTAAAATCTGTGAGTAATGACATAGTGCACACAAAATGTACTTTTTCGCTTAAGTTTTCATGTACCAAATAAAAGTCGAAAGTTCCATCACATTTTCAACTCTACCAATAGTTTCTCACAAAAACGGTTGCGCTAAATAGCAAATGTGCCTACTCTGGTCTTGGCACTCTATAGCCAACAGCTTGCAGGTACAGTGTGGGTAGACTGTTCGGGTAAACTAGTCTACATGAGATTATTAGAGTGAGAATATTTTTATTTGTCAAAGACAGTCAAGCATCGATTATCATGTCAGCAGAATAGGAGCATCAAGATCACCACCGTTCACTTTCACCACCCTGTGAAGTTCATCGTAAGTTATTTCATCTGTAGCCTAATCAAACGCATGGTTTCACAAGTCTCAGTGGGAGGACCGTACACCATGTCATCGCATTACTACGATATGATGGTTATTATATCAACATTTGCACATAAAGGCGTTTCCAACGCCAATTCTCGCAATTCATTTTAGACACAAACATCCTACCAAGTCATATATAACATTTTACCAAAAATTCCTGTTTCCATCACAACTGTCATGATATGACTTTACTTGTATGGAAACGTGGTTTCTGATTTGTTTGGAGGATGGATTTAGCTATTTTGACTGGAATGTTGATTTAGCTGTGCGCTTTGGGCTGTCATGTAAGAGATTTCCACTTACTCAGCAAAAAAATACAAGGATTGGCTAGTATGTGCAGAGACAGTATTTAAGAGGTGTGTGTTTCTTTTTACCCCTATGACCTCTACGTTACCCCTCAGGACAGGGGAGATGAGTTCACCTACACAGGCAGCGGGGGTCGCGACCTTTCAGGGAACAAGCGCATCGGGGAGCATTCCTTTGACCAGACCCTGACCCACTATAACAGGTACAGTAAACAAAGTACTGTACCACCTGGCCTGTTTCTCTCCCTGACGTTTCAAATAGATACCTTTTTTTTTCACTATCAGACCTTTTTTTTTGGGTCGTCCCACATCAAAAACATCAATGCACAATTATAACACAGATCAATTATTTAACTGGTTTCAGGAACATCCACTAGTTCTAGTCATCACGTGACCTTTAACCCTTGACCTCTCAGGGCCCTGGCGCTGAACTGTGACGCCCCCATCAACGACAAGGATGGGGCGGAATCGAGGAACTGGCGTGCGGGGAAACCGGTGAGGGTGGTGCGGAGCTCCAAGGGCCGACGCATCAGCAAGTACGCTCCGGAGGAGGGCAACCGATACGATGGCATCTACAAGGTTTATTTTAATTTCATCTTTATTTAACTAGGCAAGTCAGTTAAGAACATATTCTTATTTACAATGACGGCCTACCCCGGCCAAACCATAACCCGGACGATGCTGAGCCAATTGTGCGCCGCCCTATGGGACTCCCCAATCATAGCTAGGGCACTAACAACCCCCTCTCAGGAACATGGACTGGATCAGGTTCTCTCTTAGTCCCTTGTGAAAAATAATCCCCTCTGATATCATCCCCTCTGCCGATATCAGAGGGGATGATCCTCATTATGAGTCATGCCTTTTGAGCACCATGTTGATTTCCCCAGATAGACCAGACCAGCACGGTAATCACAACCCACGTAGTTTCAGGGATGTTGCTTCTCAAACAAGACGAAGAAATACATGTTATTTTTGAGATGAATCCCTGATTACCACAAACAAATCTAATCACATTTTTAGTGCTGTTCCTGTCTCACCATAAAACTCCAGTTAGTTAAACAGCATCAACATCAATGGGGCACTACATACCCATACAGTTCTAATTACTAGAACGGGCATTCACGTTGTAGTCTGTTCTGTGGATGGTCAGTCATTCTATTTCTAATGTGTCTCAGGTGGTGAAGTACTGGCCAGAGAAAGGAAAGTGTGGTTTCCTGGTGTGGAGGTACTTGCTGCGAAGGGATGACCTGGAGCCTGCTCCCTGGACACCTGAGGGGCTGGCGCGTATCCAGACACTGGGCCTGGCTGTGCAGGTGAGGGGTTTACGGTGCTGTTTTCTAGGACATTATAACTGTATAAAAGGACGGGGGTTTGGTTATGACTGTTGTCTCTTTTATGTCTTCATTTCTCAATTGAATGTAAAACTGAGCAGCCTCTCCATTGTTTGTAGTTCTGTGTCCTTTGTTTGTTGAAGTTGATATTTTTGTCTGTCTGACTGTTTTTGTGTACGTTTAGTACAGTATCCTCTTGGCTATCATTGTGCATTATGAGTTGGTTATAATGCATTGTAATACTTACCGATGTTTTCATTTTCCTGTCTCTGTGCCTCTACTCTACAGTATCCCCCTGGTCGCCATTTTGTTTTCATCGGTCTCTCTTTGTCTCTACAGTATCCCCCTGGTCGCCATTTTGTTTTCATCGGTCTCTCTTTGTCTCTACAGTATCCCCCTGGTCGCCATTTTGTTTTCATCGGTCTCTCTTTGCCTCTACAGTATCCTCCAGGCTACGTGGAGGCCATGGCCAACAAGACCAAGAAGGAGGCTAATGCTCGGCCAGGGTCCACCAGGAGCAAGAAGCACCCTGGACGGGGCCGGCCGCGGCTACAACCTCTGAAGAAGGAGAAGAAGGTGAAGGAGGAGGAGGAAGAAGATGAGGAAGAGGAGGAAGAGAAGCCCATGGAGGGTACAGACCAGTCACAGAGTAACGGCAGTCAGGAGACAGGTACCTGTTGAGACCGCTAGAGATATAGGCCAGAGACTGAAGAGAGATGTTTGTTTTTTACCTTTGTGTGTACAGTTTATATCTGGTGCACTGCTATGTATGCATGGGAGGAATTGCCACTAGGGAAAGGGGGGACATTTCCAATAGATATAAAACTAGATATGCCAAGGCATTTCGGGGGTGTTTTAAAGGTGTCAAATAAAATGTTACCCATATTTGAATAGAAACGATATGTGTCCATGCATCCGTAAACAATGTGTGTTGGTATGCGTCTCTCAGAGGTGTGTAAGGAATCGACGGAGCCCCGAGCCAAGCGTCAGAAGATGGAGGAGTCGTTCCAGCTGACAGAGCAGCAGCAAAGCCTCATAAAGGAAGACCAGCCCAACAGAAAGAACTGGGACGAGGCCATGGGACACCTCAAGGAGGGGCCGGTACGTAAAGGTCACAATGCGACATGCCATGACGCAACAAGGCACAGTACAGCAGACGCCATGGCAACAGCACAAACAGCATCTAAACGAACATAACAGCAGCTCACAACTCCGTTCCCTTAATGAATTATATACAACCAATATTACACCGACATACAGCTCTGATTTAAGACTAATATTACTGGAACAACTATTATGATGAATGTGAAGCTGCGGTTTCCATGGTGACATCTGTACCTGTACTTCCTGTCTCTATGTCTTTAGAACTTCCTGAGGAAGGTGGAACAGACGTTTATGTGTGTCTGCTGCCAGGAGCTGGCCTACCAGCCCATCACCACCGTCTGTACACACAACGTGTGCAAGGTTGGTGTCCACAAACTGTGTGTGTGTGTGTGTGTGTGTGTGTGTCGGTTCAAGGTTTCAACTGAATCTGCTGTTTTAAATGTAGTGATTATTGTCCGATTGTGGTTTTATGATTTCATACACATGAAGGTACAGGTGTAGAATTAGAAATGACCATATGACAATGTACAGTTAAGGAGTTGTCGTTCTTTGACTTCTGACTGACCTGTGGCATTCTCGGTCTGTTCCTGGTCTACCTTAGACCTGTCTCCAGCGGTCGTTCCGTGCTGAGGTGTATACCTGCCCTGCCTGTCGCCACGACCTGGGGAAGGATTACATCATGGTCCTAAACAAGACTCTACAGCTGCTCCTGGACCAGTTCTTTCCTGGCTATAGCAAGGGCCGATGAGGACAAGACACCTGCACTTACCCAAACAGTTACACACAAACCCGTGATGCATACAAACAAACATAGGCATTACACACTTATTCAAACATTGGTACATAGTATACACACACCCTCCATCTCCTAGGCAGCAGGGACTGACCCCACCTGTTGGACTTGGACTGTCCCCATTTACGTCACCAGCCTGAAGTCATCCGAACCCCAGGAGAGCCTGGAGCCCCATGCCCCTACACCCCCAACCCCCAATGGGTTCCCATCCCTGGGTACCAACACCCCCCCCCCCCCCCCATGAGTTCCCTTCCTCCTTAGCCTTCCACGTCCACAGAACTCATCAGTTCATCGCCATCTACCTGTCCATGTGAGGAACAGCCAGAGAGGATGCTAATGCTAACCATAGCCATGTAGAGAATATGTCTCTGATGCTAACGCTACTTAGCCTCCAATGGGAGGGTGCTTGAGGTCAGCAGCACCTACAAGGGTCAGGGATTACCACCTAGGAGAGGGGGTTGATGGGAAATGTAGTGTACAATGTTAAAGGTTATTTCTTTATTACTGGTCCATTTGAACTTTAGACACACATGGCTTCATTCTTTTAAAGGCCCTGTGCAGTCAAAAACTAGATTTTCTTGTTTTATATATATTTCCACACTGAGGTTGTAATAATACTGTGAAATTTATGATAATGCCCTTTTAATGTAAGAGCTGTTTGAAAAGACTGCCTGAAATTTCAGCCTGTTTTGGCGGAATGGAGTTTGGCCTTCCATGGTGACATCACCATGTGGTAAATTAGTTAATAGACCAATAAGAAAGAGTTCCAAACCTTTCTGCCAATAACAGCAAATGCTTAGTTTTCCCTTCTGCACTCAAACCACTCCCAGACAGTCCTAGCAAAGTTCTTGCTTGAGCACGCTATATAAGGAGCTATTTTTGATCATTTTTATTGAAAACGATCACAGTAACGTACTTTGTTGTAGCCTTGTACGAACCACCCTGGTCTCGCGAGTTTACATTCTGTTTCCTTACACAGATATCCAGGATGGTTTGTACGAGGCTAGCTTAATTGTTTCCTAGAAATTATTTGAATATTGAGATTAAAAAATGTCTGCATTGGACCTTTAAAGATGTGTGCCTGTTCCTTCCTTTCTCCTCTGTTCCTTGTCTGTCTGTTCTTGTGGTGATGTCCTTTTTCTTTCAAATATTTCTGGATTTTTTTAAAGACATGCAAAATGTTTTAAATAATGCTATGGTCTCTAAATCAGCAAACTGTGATGTTTATTACTTCCTTCCTACCTACTGCTCGAAGTGCTTATATACAAAACAGAAATGTTCTTCTGCATTGACTGGCAAGCTAATTGTGTTCTTCTCCTGTCCCTAGGGTTGCAAGATTCCGGTAACTTTCCAAAATTCCCATGTTTTCCAGAAATCCTGGTTGAAAGATTCACGGAATCAGGGGGGACTAAGCAGGAAATCCAGGACTCCTTCAACAGGGATTTCTAGAAAACATTTGAGAAAGTTTTGCAACCCTACCTGCCCCCCAGTCTTGTACCGTACCGACCCCTACCGTACTAACAGTTCTCTAGTCAAGTGGACGCTTCGCTTCAGCATTAATGTTCTCTGTTTTTATTGTACTTGTTAAAAAGAAAATATGTTGAAAAGAAAAAAAGTGATGTCTATAATTTCCTATACTACTACAACGTATGCCATTTTTCTATAATTTTATTTGCCTATTCTATTTTAATCTGTAGTTATTTTTGTGGCAACCTTTATCTGCTGCTGTGTCAGCCTGAATGAAGAGTTTCATTGCTTCATATTGTGATCTGAAATTTTATACATGGTATAATAATACTTGATATGTACCTAATTAAATATTTTGATTCCAGAAAACAACAACTTGCCTGTTTAGTTTCCTTCACATTAGAGGAGGCTAGTGGACTTAGCCTGGTCCCAGTTCTGTTTTGTGCTGTAGATCAGTTTCCCCCAACTCCAGTCCTCCAGTACCCCCAAACAGCACACATTGTTGTAGCTCTGGACAAGCACACCTGATCAACTAATTATCAAGCCCTCAATGAGCTGAATCAGGTGAGTTTGTCTGGGGCTACTACAACAATGTCTTCTGTTGGGTATCCTGGAGGACTGGAGTTGGGTAAACACTGGTGTAGACAACGATCAAAGGAGTTGGCCAGGAGGTACAAACAGATCTGAGACCAGACTTCCGCTGGCCTCACCTGAAACATTGGTTTCAGACTCAATATGGGCCTCAGTATGGGCCACCCTGTTTGATATAAGACCCAAGCAAAATGACAGTGGAAAGAGGTCAATTTATGGACTATAAAGATCCCCGTCTCTCTATACATTACTTAGATCATGTAGGAGTCAGAAAATGATGACGTATAGGGGGCCTCTTTTTACACACACCAACCTACTGAGCTGATTAGCAGAGCCGGGTCCTTTACCTACTGAGCTGATTAGTAGAGCCGGGTCCTTTACCTACTGAGCTGATTAGTAGAGCCGGGTCCTTTACCTACTGAGCTGATTAGTAGAGCCGGGTCCTGAACCTACTGAGCTGATTAGTAGAGCCGGGTCCTTTACCTACTGAGCTGATTAGTAGAGCCGGGTCCTGCACCCACTGAGCTGATTAGTAGCGCCGGGTCCTGGTCCCACTGAGCTGATTAGTAGAGCCGGGTCCTGAACCTACTGAGCTGATTAGTAGAGCCGGGTCCTGAACCTACTGAGCTGATTAGTAGAGCTGGGACCTGTACCCACTGAGCTGATTGGTAGAGCCGGGTCCTTTACCTACTGAGCTGACAAGTAGAGCCGGGTCCTTTACCTACTACCTACTGAGCTGACAAGTAGAGCCGGGTCCTTTACCTACTACCTACTGAGCTGACAAGTAGAGCCGGGTCCTGCACCCACTGAGCTGATTAGTAGCGCCGGGTCCTGGTCCCACTGAGCGGATTAGTAGAGCCGGGTCCTGCACCCACTGAGCTGATTAGTAGCCGGGTCCTTTACCTACAACCTACTGAGGTGATTAGCAGAGCTGGGTCCTGCACCTACGGAATTGATTAGTTGAGCCGGGTCCTGCACCTACTGAGCTGATTAGTAGAGCCGGGTCCTGTACCTACTGAGCTGATTAGTATAGCCGGGTCCTGCACCTACTGAGCTGATTAGTAGAGCCGGGTCCTGCACCTACTGAGCTGATTAGTAGAGCCGGGTCCTGCACCTACTGAGCTGATTAGTAGAGCCGGGTCCTTCACCTACTGAGCTGATTAGTAGAGCCGGGTCCTTCACTTACTGAGCTGATGAGTAGAGCCGGGTCCTGCACCTACTGAGCTGATGATAAGAGCTGGGTCATATACCTACTGAGATGACTAGTAGAGCTGGGTGCTGTGCCATGGCTTTGTTTCTTGTGGAACAGTGTAAATATTGCTATGCTGATCTTGCATTCTGGAACGTGAGATGTGTGCTATGCCACTGCAACTTTTCTATTATAAAAGCAGGTAGAGAACCCCATAAAGATTAAGTCTAATGGCGCTACATGGTCAATCTGCCGTCTGCATTGACGGTGCAGCATTTACAGTGATATGGCCTCTGCAGAAGTCAGGGCATTCACACTTGCGTCTCGCCGAGCAGCGCAGAGCTGTCGTCAAGGGAGTTTTTGTTTATACAGGACCTCGTGCCCTCACCTACGGTCAAAACAATGTCAACGCGGCGCTATACAGAGCCCTCCGCATTGTTAAAACATTTGAGAGCCGTCTGGCGATGCGGTACAGAGCTCCATTTGACCTCTGGAGGCTCCGCAATTGCATAACACCACCCATACGGCGCTTCCGACCACATTTTCGGGATCAAACATAAATTGTCTCTTAGGGGAAAATGCAGGCAGTTTAGTGTAGAGGATTTAGTTCACCCCAGGATTCTGCAGGTGAAACCAATGCCATACATACAAAATGGTGCAGGTTATAACAGAACAGGGAATATCCTGGTGGTTGGCATCATGAAAGATGGAGCGCTGCCTCCTGGTGGACTAACATCCTATTACACTTGTCAATCCCCCAATACTGTAAATACCGTCGTATTATAACATTTATTGGAAGGCGTTCCTGTTTTCTACCCCCCCCATGCATTTAAAAGTATTGGATTGGTGTAAGCATGGCTGGTGGGTGTTTCCACCATATTCCTCACACCAGTCCATTGCTTTTAAATCCACGAAGAGGAGTGCAAAGGGTAGAGAATAGGAGTGCAGACAGCCATAGAATCCATAACGCACCCCTGAATTCAATCAATTACAGATCAGGCATAATAGCATTGCTAGTCCTGAGAATATTTACGTGTACAGTATCTGAGCTGAAAACAGTTTATACAGTAACAACTCGGTCATCTATTCCTACTGTATCCTTACTTCGCAGAAATACTGACACGTCACTAACTAGTGTACTACCTTGATGGTAATTGTCTAAAATGAGATGGCTACAGGCCGGCCACCACAGACGTCTCCAACAGTGCGCCATGTAAACAGGCCACATACGGTGTCATGATGAGACTTGCATTTTTCTTAATTTTATTGTCACAGAAGCACAATAGGTACCACTATGCAAGATGCACATCAAACTTATAAACTATTTTGAATAAAAATTTAAAAAAAGTTAAAAAGGAATGCTAGTCCAAATATCCCATCAGACATCACAACACATGTATCCAAACAATGCTCTACAATAATGTTCAGGTATAGAGACAGAAAAGCAAAAGCATTTGGATTCCCCCCCCTCCCCTCTTTTTAGCTTTGTACCAATTCACCCATCATATTACATATTTATCACAAATGCACCCAAACCAGTCACACAAAACAGCATTCACCTGTGCTTCCAGCACACACTTCTAGTCTAAAGAGCTATTTATTATCCAGCCATGAAGTACCAATATCGGGGTAGTTTTTGCTCAAAGGTAATGTTGACACACATCATTACGACACTTTCAGAAGATTGAGTGCCTTTATATCTAAACAATTGTGAGGCTGACTTTGTTTTAATCTTAGACAATGAAATAAAAATCTTATACGGAAATATAGCCAATTATTTATTTCAATGACTATCTTAGACAATGAAATGAAAAGTTGGAGTACCCAAGTGTAATCCTGACAACCTGTTTTTGTACATTTAAGAAATAACGACGAGTCCTCCATCTTTTTAGCAACAAGAATAAAGAACAAAAAACTAGCAATAGACAATTGATTGATGACAACAGAATTGCAATATGCTCAAAGTCCTTAAAAACATTGTTCCCTCTAAAGTGTTGGAACAAAATACCAATGAAACGGAACTGAAGAATTGAACAAAGGGATAAAAGAGACAGGAGAGAGATAAATATCAGCCGAGCTGTGAAACTAGGGCATACACATCTAAACTAATCATCCGCTTCCTTTGACACAAAGCATGGAAGGCTGTAAGCACTTGGGTCAGGTGGTCGATTGGCTGGGGTACAAGAGAGGGTAGGACGTTGGGTAGGGTTGGGGGGCAGGGGTTAGCCTGGATCCAAACTGAAATTGCTCCCTTTCACAACTGTTTCACTTCACAATTGTGGTCATCACAGTCTGGCTTTCAGACTTCAGTCTGACTGAACCATCTCTTCATTGAAACTGTTAGTGAGACAATAGTGAAAACGGCACAGGTTTCATTATTTGGGATGCAGGCTAGGCAGGGCTCACAGGGCTCTTCCAGGAAGCAGGATCAATGTGTTAATTAGACATCCAACTGTCATAACTAAACCTTCTGAATTAATTGAATCATTCCTAGAAATATAGACTTTGTATGACTGAGTTGACAACCAACAAACCCATATTGAAGTTAAGCTTTCTAAAAATCAAGACATTTGACTGCTTATCAAAGTTAACTGGCTAATATGATGATTCTGCTTCCTGGAACACCCCACAGGGGTCAGAGCTAATCCTCATCGGAGGAAGAGTCCCTGTCGAAGTTGTAGGCCATGAAGAAAACGTCAGGTCGAGGCGGGACAACGGCATGGCCCGGTTTCACTATCTCAAAGCCCAGAAAGCTGAATGTGCGCACAAGTTTAGCTGTGGAGAGAAACACATTAGAAATGACAAAAAAAAACAAAAACAATATGACCTTTGTTAATATAGTTGTTGGACTCACTTGACTTATTCCTTTTAGCTCCTAGTGAGCAAACGATCTCCCAAACAGTGATTGGACAAAAATTGACAGTTGGGATGTGCTTCTCTATTGAAATTGTGGGTTTGGTGTAGGAATACGTTTTAAAACAGGACTGTTATACTTACCACGATCATCTCTGTTCTTGTAAAAGCAGACGAACACGCGGACAACTTTAAGATTTTCTTCTGCATACTCCAAAAGAGCCGCAAAACTGTCGAGAGAGAGAGAGAGGTTAACTTGGATGACAGACTAAACACCAATTATAAAGATCTACACCACCCCACCCTGGCCTCTCCCTCAGCCACACACGGTCCTCTCCTCGGGGAGCGGGTTCCAAAGGCATCATCTTTTTGGTTAGCCGGTAATAGCCAGATAAATAAATTTACATTTTAGTCATTTAGCAGACGCTCTTATCCAGAGCGACTTACAGTAGTGAATGCATACATTTCCTACATTTTTCCCCCCCGTACTGGTCCCCCGTGGGAATCGAACCCACAACCCTGGCGTTGCAAACGCCATGCTCTACCAACTGAGCCACACGGGACTGTATTTGACACCAACCGGCCAATTGTCCGGGAGAAAGAAGGAAAAAAAAACATTGTGAAATATTGATTGATGGAAATACATTTGACTGGTCATGCTTATTGGTCTATAGGTTAATTTGCATAATTTAGTGGAATTAAATTGGCGAGGGAAATCTGTCAACCAGCACAGCATCTCAAACTGCAACATCACACCACGTTGCAATGAGCTGAAGGCAGTATGCATTTTGAAAACAGAAACGTAATTGTTTGAAACCTGAATGTTTTAATACATATTATGAGGCATGTCTTATCTTGCTTCAAAGTAGCCTATTAGATTTCCTCTCTTAAATTTCTAACTGATATTTTCATCTCTGTCACATGAAACAGCTCGCATGTGCTGTGCCCTTTTGACAGTGTTTTCCTGCTAATTGCATTATGGAACAAACACTTGTGCGTAGCCTACTGCCTTGTGCGCTTATGTGAAGAAATAGTAGTTTATCAACATTTTAAGCTAAACGTTTTGATCTGTTGCATCAGACTCATTGTTTTTTAACGTTTATTTAAAATGTTTATGTAGCTTAGGCCAACTGGTTGTATGAATGAGGGATCCATCTTCCCACCACTGTCCCAGAGTCTGTTTGGAATAGGCTATTTCTTCTTGATAAGCTGACCAATAGAATAGGTCAACTTTTTAACTATGGGGGATAGTAGATTGACAGGCTAGTGATTTAGCTGTTCGTTACTCACCTTGTTGTCTGAGGAAAACTAAATGTGGACAGTTCTTTGAATATCTTCAAAGTGCACATCAGAATTCGGTAAGAAGTACCGCGTATTGTTGCATCCTCGACTTGTATGTTCTGTGAATATCAATTACCATAATGTAAATGTGATTTCTGTCATTGTGAGCAGCGTGGGTGGACGCCTTAATCAGGTTACGCACCCAACGCATATGGCCCCCGTAAATTTCTCAAATGTCCAGTAAATTAAAATGTTGCCGGTCAAATGTCCTAAAGGAAAGCCTGATAGGAGGCCCCTCTGAGTGGTGCAGTGGTCTAAGGCACTGCATCGCTGTGCCACTACAGATTCTGGGTTCCAGTACAGGCTGTCGCTGCCAGCCGCGCACTAGCGACTCCTGTGGCGAGCCGGGTGCAGTGCACGCTGACACGATCGCCAGGTGTACAGTGTTTCCTCCAACACATTGGTGCGGCTGGCTTCCAGGTTAAGTGGGCATTGTGGCAAGAAGCAGTGTGGCTTGGCTGGGTCGTGTTTCGGAGGACACACGGCTCTCGACCTTCGCCTCTTCCGAGTCCGTAGGGGAGTTTCAGCGATGAGACTAACTACCGATTGGATACCATGAAATTGGGGAGAAAAAGGGGTATTAAATTATTATTTTTTTTAAATACCCTGATAGGCATCTCCACATACAGAGCACTCTCCCTGTCCTCACCTCTCCTTGCTGCCCTCGGGGAGGGGGTCTATGGGTATCTCCACATACAGAGCACTCTCCCTGTCCTCACCTCTCCTTGCTGCCCTCGGGGAGGGGGTCTATGGGTATCTCCACATACAGAGCACTCTCCCTGTCCTCACCTCTCCTTGCTGCCCTCGGGGAGGGGGTCTATGGGTATCTCCACATACAGAGCACTCTCCCTGTCCTCACCTCTCCTTGCTGCCCTCGGGGAGGGGGTCTATGGGTATCTCCACATACAGAGCACTCTCCCTGTCCTCACCTCTCCTTGCTGCCCTCGGGGAGGGGGTCTATGGGTATCTCCACATACAGAGAATTCCCACTCAGCACCGCGTCCCAGTTGATCACCCTGGAAACGGTGAGGCGGCTCTGGAAGTGGAGTATCCCGGGGCGACCGTTCCCCGCCGGCTCCGCTGTCACCGTCAAGTCCTGGAAAACCAATATGGAAGGAAACAGAAGGAACGTTAATGATTAAAAACAACTGCTTGGACAACTTCATGGTTGTGTTCACTAGAGCACACCGTTTCAATAGAAAGGGAATAGCTGTGTTGTTATTGGACAAGTTCAGGCAGTACCTCACTATATGCAAATGTTTTAATTTTATTCTTTTTTTAGACTGGGTGAGTCACCATTGAGGCCAGGGAGCCCTGTGAACATACAATAAATAATAGACACAAGACGAATCAAAAACAAACCTATCGCCTCCCTTAAACTCAATCTAAACTGTCCAAATGAGACCAGTGAGTCTAATTTCAAGGAGGCCCGAAGGCTATTCCTTGAGCTGGGGGCATAAAAATGTAAATAATTTGTCCCCAGGTCAGTGGAGAACCGCAGGACCCCCAGAACCAGCCAGTCCAGAGAGCGGTTCTGAAAAGCTGCTGGATCTTACATATTAATTGGAGGTCCCACGGGTCTCCACTGACCTGGGGGGAAAATATGTCAGTTTTTATGCCCTCAGCTCATGTAATAGCCTTTCAAGAAGGGCTTGGTAGAGTTTGCAGTCAACCAAATAATTACTAATGAATCCTAGTCAGTAGAGGGTGACGGGACCTTTCCTATACAGTACCAGTACGCCACTGTCATTTGTACTCTCTGTCAGTCAACCTGCACACTGCAATAGGACATGGTAGTAGCAGAGAGAGTGAGCCTGCATGTCTGTAAACAAAGTCAGCCTTGTGTTGTACAGACTCCCCTATTACTTCATACAGATAGCTAACAGAGCCATCACATGACAGGATGTGGCCATGGCATCACCATGAAAACAAGAGTTTCTCTCTCATTCCTTCCTGAAATGTCAGTTTGTTTTGAACGCTGAGTGAATGACAACGACCTGCGTGTAATTGTTGCCTGTTTTGTTTGTGTTCCAAAATGGCACCCTATTCCCTATATAAGGCTCTGGTCAAAAGTAGTGTACTATACACCCTTCCAAAAAAAGATTGCAGTCAGAGTGCAGTAGTGTAAACTCATGTGATACCCCATAATGAAAGCTAAGTACTAGATAACAGGATATGTAACAATGAAACCTGGAGAATAGAGGCATTAACAAAAACACAGAGAAGTGAAATTACCAGCTGTTTACTACCCCTCCCCCAGGGACCTAGTAGCCTATTCACGACATTAGAATATAGTAAGACGATCACATACTAGCCATAGGCCCTGTGTATGTCATTCAGAGTACATGTATGAGACTACAAACTTAAGGCGGCAGGTAGCCTAGTGGGTAAGAGCATTGGGCCAGTAACCGAAAGGGCGCTGGTTCGAATCCCTGAGCCGACTAGGTGGTGGGGGGGGGGAATCTGTCGATATGCCCTTGAGCAAGACACTTAACCCTAATTGCTCCTGTAAGTGGCTTTGGATAAGAGCGTCTGCTAAATGACTAACACGTAAACTGTAATAAGTTTGCAACTGAAAATATAATCTTCCAACAATATTTCTTTGTAGTATGTGACGAGTGTGCTTGACACAGTGGAGCACTTGCATTTAACAAGCAGGTGGTGTATGTGAGGGTTGATGTACTCACGGAGTCGAGCGGCAGAGATGAAGAAGTGTGATCCCGTTGACCATTACCTCGCCCACCTGGGATCTTCAGGGGTGGGAGAGGGGCATCAGGAGCACCACAGAGGCCCCGGACCACGGGAACTACTACAGTGCAGGGAAAGACTGGCCACACACACACACAGAGAGACAGAGAGAGAGAGAGAGAGAGAGAGAAAGGGGGTTAGGACCACAGATACTACGTCAATGCAGGGACAGGCTAGAAAGGATGAGGGAAAAACTGAGGTTTGTTTAGGCTAACATTGGCATTTCATTGCCACCGGTTCTCCATTGTATTTCTAAACCCAAAGGAAACGGAGCCTAAAGAAACCCATTCCCGTCTGTTCCTAGGCTAAACACAACAACGTAGGAGGTGGGGCTGGTTTCCCTCACCTTCTTATCACCATCCTATGTAAGGCGCACCGCAATTGAGTTCTTTATTGTCCCCCGAGATCAGGGATGGGACTGCGGATTGGTCTCGGTCCATCCATTAGTCACACGCCATATCTCAGAAAAGCACTGGCTCGATTTTCACGAAACTTAAGTGAATGACGGAGTCTTGCCATTTACAAAATTACACTGATTGGCCAAAGGTGGGAGCTATAGTAATTAACTGAAATGTGTGAGTCACAACAGAGACGAAGAAGAGAAGCAAGAGGGATAACTGGGCCCAAAACCTGTCTTCTCCAGCAGGTGGTGTTTTTTTCCTTTGGCACATGACATGGATTAGCTGAAGAGACTGGTACCCAGGCTAAATGCCTTTCATTTTTGAAGATATTTATTTTCATTGTTATATAGCGGTCACTTGAGTATCTGGTTAATATAATGGATACGATAACTCAAATGTTAGTCACACGCAATTGGCCCAAGGGGGAGGGCACTGCATCATTCGCGGAGGATGACATGTTTACTCTTGTCTTGTTATAAACTGACAAAGTGCTCCATTGTGGCACATGTATTGGTGTAAATAAACCTAGACCTAGCTATGGTTGAATTAGTGATGTGGTTTAAAACCGTTTCAATACAATAGGACTTCCAAAGCTCAGATACTGTTATGTGAATCTTACACCTGTGTTGCAGAGTGTATTTATTTAGTGCAACAGGCTGACGAGCTAACAGGACAGGAGTGGATTAGTAGGACAGGCTAAGGGGGCAGCCAGGGACGCTGGAGTGGGTGTCTGAAAACAATGATGTGTACTACAAAGCTCACAGGCTCACTGCAGTGAGATGGGCCAGTAAAGTGGATGCAATACACAGCTTTTGTGTGATTTTAAACCTCCCATGAAAAACAGTACTATATTTTTTGTATGTGATATAGCATCAGCTCTTCCTTCATAATTGTGATCAGAATCTGGGCATTATTAAGCACATAATATCATGACAGTAGGGCCAGGTTTCCTGTTAAAACAGAATGTATTAATCCAAGGCAAAACAAGATCAACAAACACATCCTCCATCATATGTCAGTAAACGTAAATTCATTGGTCAACGCCACAGCGGGTTGCAGAATCCCCTTCAGGGAACATCTGATGAGGTTGAATTGAATCTCGACAGGAAGGCACCACAATGAGGAAAAAACGTGCACAATCTAAACTACGCTTCTACCTGATTACCTATGATTAAAACTATATGACCTTAAAACCTGACAATGATCGCTAGAAGTCAAAAATATAAGTAGCCAACTACATGGAATAATGAATTCATCCCATGTAGATATTTAATTGTTTCATAGGGGTTGGTAGCCAGTAGATCCGACCGGCTTACTTACAGCTCCACTAGGGTCAGACAGGATTCCTGTTTGGAAGACACAGCGGAGCCAGCACGAGATACGGCTCAGAAAACATACCTCAATCCGGGGATGAGAAATTCGTTGTAATCCGAAGTGTCCCATTAATCCAACTATTACACAGAAGATTAATATGGCATTAATATGGAGTTGGTCCCCCCTTTGCTGCTATAACAGCCTCCACTCTTCAGGGAAGGCTTTCCACTAGATGTTGGAACATTGCTGCGAGGACTTGCTTCCATTCAGCCACAAGAGTATTAGTGAGGTTGGGCACTGATGTTGGGTGATTAGGCCTGGCTCGCAGTCGGCGTACCAAAGGTGTTTGATGGGATTGAGATCAGGGCTATGTGCAGACCAGTCAAGTTCTTCCACACCAATCTCGACGAACAATTTCTTTATGGACCTCGTTTTGTGCATGGGGGAATTGTCATGCTGAAAGAGAAAAGGGCCTTCCCCAAACTGTTGTCACAAAATTGGAATCACCGAATCGTTTAGAATGTCATGGCATGCTGTAACATTAAGATTTCCCTTCAATGCGATTAAAAGGGCCCAAACCACAAAAAACAGCCCCAGATCATTTTTCCTCCTCCACAAAACTCATTTAACCTTTATTTAACTAGGCAAGTCAGTTAAGAACAAATTCTTATTTACAATGACGGCCTACCACAGCCAAACCCTAACGACACTGGGCCAATTGTGCGGTTCCGTTCTGTGAGCTTGTGTGGCCTACCACTTCGCAGCTGAGCCGTTGTTGCTCCAGTAAGTTTCCACCATAACATCACTTACAATTGACAAGGAGGGCAGAAATTTGACAAACTGACTTGTTGGAAAGGTGGCATCCTATGACAGTGCTACGTTTAAAGTGACAGGTCTTCAGTAAGGCCATTCTACTGCCAGTGTTTGTCTAAGGAGATTGCGTGGCTGTGTGCTCGATTTTATACACCTGTTAGCAACGGGTGTGGCTGCAATAGCTGAATCCACAAATTTGAAGGGGTGTCCACATACTTGTGTGTGTGATATATATATATATATATATATCTCAGGGGCTTCTTGGTGTTTCAATTTAAACCGGAAGCCTGTCAGACCCTAATCCAGCTGTAAGCAAGCGGGTCAGATAAACTCCAATTCAACAATACTGAGACATTATGATGCCCAATTACAATAATGTTGTATCATTTTGAGGGAAGAATAGTATAAATGGCGTAATGTTACAATGTAAATGCTTTTGTGATGTCAAGATGGAGAAACGACTAGTGTTGCGTCACCGAGGCCTTATTAAATAATCAAGTGTGATGTGATTAAAGAGACAAACGCAACAACAAAAAAACTCATGGCTGCAGATTCCTACATTACAATGGAAAGGGAAATGTTTCTCTTGTGTTTTTGAAGTTCATCCGTGAAAACGACGAGCCATTCTAAATGGGCCCTTTAACTCATACACCAGCCGACTAGCTAGCTACCTGACTATGTTAATGCTATAGCTACTAACGTTATGTTTTCAGGTGGAAAGATAGCTAGCCTAGGTACTATGCCAACGTCAATCTAACGTTAACTCATCTTATATAGTTATTAAAACGAGGCGTCATTGGCAACCATTGAAACATAGAAAACCCTAACCATTTATTTGTTAGGTGTGTAAAGTGATAACTATAGTATCTTCCTAAAAGATCTTGATAACGTAACTAACCGTTAGCTTAGCTTCTGTTAGATAAGTGACGTCGCTAAGCTAGTTTAGCACAACACGAAGGAAGATGACTAACTTGAAACAATTTAATTAAATTTCCAAATTCATTCAGGATATTTTTTCATAGATTACTAAACTAACCAGTTGTGGGTATTTTGTGACATAGTAAATTAAATCCCAGTTTATATTCGTAGCTACTTCCTCGTCACTGAAAACAATTGCTAGCTACCATCCCCCACTTGACTTTGCTGTGTGTCTCCACTTACTTGCCAATCATGTCACAAATACTATTACTTAAATCCGCCATGGTTGTACAGCACTGTGGTTTTCCTTCTTTCTCGCGAGCAAAGCAATGACTGTTTAAGATCCGCTGGAGGTTGGATTTTACCATCCGGCCTCGGGTAGAGACACGACGGGCTTCTGACTGCTCACTGCAATGGTCGGCTGAGTAATAAAAGCCCGATCGGTGCTGAACTCGAGCTAAATGAGCCCTGAGCTGCGTAGAGGGGAAACCAGCGATACGTAGCTAGAGGTGAAGATAGCTACGTGGGGGCGTCTTCTGTGCAAGTGGAAAAGTACCAAAGCCAGCAAACTAACAACAAAGACAGACAGTAGGTCTGATGTTTGTGACCAAGGTAAGAAATGTTGAATCTTGAAGCCCCCATGCAACATTATAATGCAAGTTTAAGTTACATTTTATTTGATTGAAATGTACTGAATTATTGTGGGAATTACAGTGGGAATTAAATGGGTTAATTAATAAAGGCCTTATTCATATTATTGCCCATTTAAACTTTAGTACGGTACATATTTGTTTAGGTTTACACATTTTTACTCTAACCTCCCCTGCAATATAAAATACCACTTTCACTTTGCCATAAAAATATTTCTCCATGAAGCCAACAGTGGACTGCAGAGACGGCAATAGGCTACATGCACGTTCTCGCCAAGCAGGTTTATCTTTTTGGGATAAGGCTATAGCATTGGCTTGTTTACCTGGCTATAAATGCCACTGTCTGTCTGTCTGGTGGGTAAACTTTAGCTTTAAGGAGTAGCTATTTATCTTGAATGCTATTACCAGGGACAAAGTAAGGAATGTCCTAAATGGCTGCCTATTCCTTAGGTGCCATTTGGATTGGAATTTAGCACAAGTCAGTGCTTGAGTTGAACCCAGTGACCTTTTACCTTGGAGTTAAACATAACTTTAATACATAACTCAGTTGAATGGTGACAAAGCAACTGGCTGGACCTTATACAAGTTACCACATCTAATCTGGAGTATGATGTATAGTACCGGTAGACAGTCTTGTATTGGAATGTGAAGCCTATTGAGAGACATTTAGGCTGATTTCTTTCCTTGAATTGTCTATAGCCCCCCCCCCCCCCAATTAAAAATGCCAGACTATTATTATAATTATAGTTGGGATCCCGAGTGGCGCAGTGGTCAAAGGCACGGCATCTCAGTGCTAGAGGTGTCACTACAGACCCTGGTTCAATTTCAGGCAGTATCACAACTGGCCGTGGTTAGGAGTCCCATAGGGCGGCGCACAATTGGCCCAGCGTCGTCCGGGTTTGGCCAGGGTAGGCCATCATTGTAAACAATAATTTGTTCTTAACTGACTTGCCTAGTTAGATAAAGGTAAATAAACAAATGAACCAAATGGCACCCCATTCCCTATATAGTGCACTAGTTTTGACCAGAGACTTATGGATAGTGTGCACTATTAAGGGAATAGTTTGCCATTTCGGACGGTAACCTGAAGTGCTGCAGTTTATAATCAGCTCAGCTCTAATACTTGGGGGCCCTGCTGAGATGTTGCGCAAGTTTGCTGCTTGCGGTAATTTAACTGCTGTAGAGCCTACATGTAATACGTCATGTTGACCACTAGGTGTCAGCCTTGCATCACAAACACCTGTATCAGGTTTGAACGTGTTCTGGCTACATTCATTGTCATGTCAGTTAGGTTCTATGAAGCCATTTGTTTTATATTTCAGCAATGGATTACATTGTCACTCACAACCAGCCCTAATAGGATCCCCTACAGACATCTCAGAGGCTGGCTGAAGTGGTAAACCACTGTCTCTCTATCTCAGTCTGCCTTCGCTTATTGTCAAAATACACTCAGTGAAGTGCAGAGAGCGGGCAGAGGGCTAGTACAGGCTTGTTTTGGTTTTCAGCTGTGTAACCACTCCAAAAATCCCTCTGTAAAAACTCCTCTGTACTGCAGTTGAACATTTCCCATAGTTTAAGGTATTTAGATTACTGAGAAGGAATCATGATTATGTACATAGAAAATTGGGTTTGGAACATTCTACTTATTGCCCAATCTGGCTTTGTTTGGCATAGGTATGTTCCTCAGTGCAGATACAATACGGTCTGATCTGTTAATTATACATATCAGACCCCCGGATATCTCATGGAGAAATTTGAAGTGAATTGAATCGTAACAGAGGGTTGGTTTGAGGTAATGTTCATCTACATATCAATCTAATCATGTACATCCATTTCATGTCAGTTTGACTGCTATTTCAACCACTCACTTTCACATTTGAAATCTTCCTTTGTCCTACTGGTTAATAGAATGTTTAAAGAGGACTATTCTGAAGAACTCTGGTATTTGCTGTGGAATGAGCCTCATGACCTGTGCTCATCGGAGAAACAAAAGAAGAGGGGAGCATTCAGTGTAGCTGCTGTCACTGGGGGTTGTCTGGGGCACTGCACTCACTCACACCCCCCCAACAGTGTTGTCTGTGGTACTCGGAGTCCCTGCTCCCCCAGAAATGTCATTCCATTGGTCAGTGCACCATAGCAACACATTCCACCTATGACAAAGGAGCTCTGTGTTTTTGAGAGTGATATGAAGCAGAAAGCAACGGAGGATTGAAAGGCACACGCACGGTGTGTGTGTATTTGTTCCAAGACCCAAAACCTACAGACTAACGTTCATCCCATTTCAAGTTCCTGTGTCCAAATCACTAAGGACTTAATGGTCCAAACAGTCAGTAAGGCGTGACAGCACCTCTTCCCCACACACACGCAAACAGTCGGTAAGAAGGCGTGACAGCACCTCTTCCCCCTCAGGAAGTTAAAAAGATTTGGCATAGGCCCTCGGATCCTCAAATAATTATACAGCTGGACCATTGAGAGCATCTTGACTGGCTGCATCACTGCTTGGTATGGCAATAGCACCGCCCCTCGATCGCATGGCGCTACAGAGGGCGGTGCGGTCAGCCCAGGCCATCACTGGGGCTGAGCTCGCTGCTATCCAGGACCTCTATATCAGGCGGTGTAAAAGGAAGGCCCTGAAAAAAATAATTAGATTCCAGTCACCCAAGCCCTAGACTGTTCTCTCTGCTGCCGCACAGCAAGTGGTACCAGTGCATCAAGTCTGACACCAACAGGCTCCTGAACAGTTTCTATCCCAAAGCCATAAGACTGCTAAATAGCTAACAGAATGGCTACACAGACTATCTGCACTGATCCTTCTATTTTATTTTTGTACTGTCTCTATGCACATTCTACACACATACAATAATCATATACGCTGCTGCTACTCTGTTTATCATATATCCTGATGCCTAGTCACCTTACCCCTATACATATCTAACCCTACCACTCCAGTATCCCTGCACATTGGAAATATGGTACTGGAACTGTATATAGCTTACTTACTTTCTCGTGTTCTTATTTCTATTTTTCGTATTTGTTCTACTTGATTTTGTAATACAATTTTTTATAGTACTACTGCATTGTTAGGAAAGAGCAGGCAAGAAAGGCATTTCACTGTACTAGTGCACGTGACAAAAACTTAACTTGAAACCTGAGCTCTCCCACTCCAGGGTCAGATTGCAGTGGCCTTCCGTGGAGTGAACTTGACTGGAATGTAAATAGCTAGACAGACCTGTTTCCATCTGTTAAACTCTGTAGTATCTCTCACACTGCGGTACTGGGTTATAATTAGCTTTAAGCCAAGGACGAGACAGACAGGAATTAGATTTTGCAATGTGCTGCTGTGAACAATATTGAAAAGGCAGAAACAGGGAGATGTTTTGTTGTTCCATTGAACACTGCCACCACAATAAAGGCATTTCATTTGCACAAAGAGTGTGCTGGTCCTCCTTAAATTGTTTGTATGATCTCTGAATCTGGTCATTTTCTTTACATTTACGTCATTTAGCAGACGCTCTTATCCACAGCGACTTACAAATTGGTGCATTCACCTTATGATATCCAGTGGAACAACCACTTTACAATAGTGCATCTAAATCTTTTAAGGGGGGGGGGGGGGTTAGAAGGATTACTTTATCCTATCCCAGGTATTCCTTAAAGAGGTGGGGTTTCAGGTGTCTCCGGAAGGTGGTGATTGACTCCGCTGTCCTGGCGTCGTGAGGGAGCTTGTTCCACCATTGGGTTGCCAGATCAGCGAACAGTTTGGACTTGTCAAATTCCCCAATCTGACTGAAAGCTCCTCCACATTGTGGAATGTACAAACAGGAATGTTACACTATGTGGAGATGCTTTCACTGGAACTACTGTTTGGTACCACATTTTACATGGGCTTTTACATTTCCTTATGGCTCTCTGACTTTAAGTCATTCTTCTATCCATTAGCAGATATCTTTAAAAAGTGCAAACACCACACACACACACACACACACACACACACACACACACACACACAAAACCCAATTACATCCATTGATGCTGTTCACAACCAAAAGACAGACGGAGCATGGTGTGCATGTGTGAAAACATATTTACCATTTATTAATGAATGCAGGTGAGGCTCACATTAAATCAATGTGTTAGTGGTCACAGAGACCAGTATCTTTTCTATTCACATAATGATAACAGCAGTGGAATAGAACAGAATTTGAACTGTTTGCCTGCAGCCCCAGGCCATAATCAATGATTTATTCTTGGAGAAACAAGAAGAAGTTGAAGCGTGGATGTGTTCCAAATGGTATCCTTTTCCCTACACAGGGCTCTGGTCAGGAGTAGTGCACTACGAACGGAATAGGGCGCCATTTAGGATGCAGAGAAAAACAGAAAGGCCTTCCTCCAGTGACTACTACGGGTTAAAACGATTGGATATCATAGATACTTTTCACTATGGATCTTATCCATTGCAATTATTAAGACCTGCTTGAGGTGGGGCTCGCCATTTGATCTACAACCTCTTTATGTACAAATTCTGTCCGTCTCCAGACCATTCTGTGAAATTCCAGTTTCACAAATTGCAGAGGGAGCATAGGGGTTAAGATTTACAATTAGGTTCTCAGTCACCATAATATGTATATGGAGAAGTAAAGGCACTGTAACAATTTATAAAATCAAAAACAACAATTATAGATGACATTAAAGACATGCTCCGGTACTTTGGCAACTAAGAAAGTAAGTTTTAAACCTCCCGGTTTGGGCTGGATGTGTCAATGCGTTGTTAATAAAGAATTACTGTTTCAACTCAATTAGCCACGAAATCCCTAGTTTGAAAGTGACTTTTCTTGAAGCTGTTCCGGGCCATTTTCCCCACATATATCAATTTGAGTTATAGCCAATGAGTTTCAGCACTCTTGCATTTAAGTGACAGCTAGCAAGAGGCCTACCCAGCATTATCCAATGAGGTTGCAGGGCAGGCTCAATGGCTCAGTGGACACAGCAGAGAGAGAGCAATGATGTGGTGCAAATACTGTATCTGCACATATGTGACATAGTAAGCCATTTTCAGGGACCACTTTTGGCTCGTGAGTGCTACTTTCTGAACTACTGGCTAAAAAGTATACAAAAGTACCAGAGTATCTCTTTAAAAAAGTAAGTATTGGGGTAGGTGGGACCATTGCAGTGGTGGTACTGGCTGTCTTAGTATCGCTTAACTAATGATATACATACTGTATTTTGTGGCATTAGGCAGTACACGTTTTAGATTGGTTCATGTCAGACCATTTCCATGGTTACCATCCCATCTAGGCCAATCAAAACAGCTTTGGTTTCAAGATGGCCACCTTTCTAACTAATACATGTCCTCCTCGTGGATTAACAAGGAGAGATACAACACCAACCACTCTTTACTGAGCTGTAGACAAGGTATCCTTCAGGAACCAGTTTACTCCATTTCAACACACTGGTATGAATGTGTATGCACAATTCAATACACGCCAGTGTCAATGCCTGTGTGTAACATAAAACCAATGTGTGAAAGCAAATCAAAATTAGCTAGCTGCACAGGTACAATCAAACAGTTGTCAAGAGTTGCTGGACATGGATAAATGAGGACGAGAGCTCTTGTTTGAAAGGGCAAGTAGTCCTATTGATAAGGACAACACAAAACATGAACACTTGAAACGTCTTGGCAGGTGTGTATACTGACTGTTGTTCATCAATACTAAATAGGTAAGTACATTTAAGTCTTCCTGCGTTACTTCAATCCTCCATACCATGCTTAGCTCTCACAGCTGCTGTGTCTGGGGTGGAACAGAGAGTGCTCTGATTCTGGCAAGAGAGACTATCCTGTTCTGTTCTGCCAATCGCTGGCCTGCTTGTGCTTTTGGGACGGTTCCTTACCAGCGGGTTTGTGTCTTAGTCCATACAGTAAAGTAAAACAACAGCAGTCTGTAGACAAACAGTAGAAGTAGAAGCTGAATGGACAGGAAAGTGATTGATACCTTGTTTCTTTCATGCATTTGGGTGGAGAGCAGACTGACAGGTTCACATTGTATCACTGTGTATCCTCCGAGACAGATACAGGGGAAACCCATGGCAGTTCATGGTCTCTACACAGTCACCCCCAATCCCAAACCTATCCAAGCCTTTCAGATCTCCAGGAGTACCTGGGGGGTAGGCGTTAGGGGTTGATTTGGGATTGACAGTCTGTCCGGTCAGTGTGTCAGTCACTTGAGTGAGTAGAGCAGTTCAGCAGTATGACACAGGGACAGAGGATGAGCAGAGCTGAAGTACTGACAACACAGCCAGTCCTCTAACTCTGCGTTCCTCTCCGGCTCCAGAGACCTCTCTGCGAACTTCATCATCAGCAGAGCTCTCTTCACGTCCAACCAGTTGAGGAGGCCCTCGTGGCGGGGCCCTTCCCCGGGGCCCAGCCTGTCCCCCCACTGCTGTTGCTCCATCAGGTCTTTCCGGGGGCCCCACAGCAGGCTCTGCAGCACCCGCTTGGCCTCCTGAATGTGGATGCGTTTAATGGGGTCCGGCTGGAGGAGTAGCCGGGTTAGTCTCTGGAGTCCAGCGGAGTAGAGAGAGACTGGAGGGATGGGGGGCAGGTCCTCACAGCTGTAGTCCTGTTCTTTCAGTTTCGGGCTGACCTCAAACGGGTTCGGCTGGTGGAGGAGCTCATAGATTAGAATACCGGTTTGGAACTCGTCGAATTTCCGGTACTGGGCGGCCGAGACGATCTCCGGGGCCAGGCGGGCGTGGTTGCGTTTGAGGCGGGGGTCATTGTGAGCAGAGTCCTCAGTGTTCCGCTGCTTGGCCTTGGCGAAGTTGGAGATGACCAGGCGGGGGAGGTGCTTCTGGTCGTGTGGGGCGTTGGGGTTGGCCTGCGGGGGGCGGCGGTGAGGGACCAGGAGGAGGTTCTCCAGACAGAGGTCTCGATGTGTCACCCCATGCTCCTTTAGATGGTCCAGACCATTGCACAGCTGCAGCAGAAGGAAGCAGACCCAACGCTCGTACACCTCCGGCTGGGCCTGTTGGGAAAACAAATACAAATGAGACACTGGCAGGCAAAAGTCAAGCAATATTGCGTCTTTCATTCCATGTAGACAATGGTGAACATCGCACCATTCAGTTAGCGTTCCACGCTAGTGGCCTTCCGCAAGATAAGATGCAATGAAATTAGATGTTTCAAAATGGGCACAATCATACCTGGTGAACGGACGCCCACTCCTTGACAAAGTCTGCCGTAGTCTGCTGTGGCACCTCCCGGGTGATAACCACCACACGCTCCTTGTCCCCCTGTGTGGGGTTGGGACTGGGGGGCAGCGAGGCCTCATCAGCGGGGAGCATGCTCCGGGGCACGCAGGCTATGAAGTGGCCACAGTCCTGCTGGAGGTTGAAGTGGGGAGGGACGGTCTGCTGGACGGACAGGCTGTAGAGGTGACCCTGCTTGGCTTCTGAGGTCTGGCTCTTACAGATCTGGCGAGAGAAGTGGAGAGACACCGTGGTTAGAATAGAAACACAGGCATAATCATGTGGAGGAAAATGTCTGCCCGGCTCTTAGATATCTGGAGGGCGAAGGAGGAGGGTTAGAGCACAATGTACACAGTGAGGAAAATATTTCTTCCCTGGTTAAGTAAGAGACTGTGGAATATTATCCCTACTTGCTGTCAACAAGCTTTAAATCCTTCATTCATTTAGATCTTGTTTTCAATCCAGTAGCAGCAGACAGTAATTCCATAAGTCTACCAGTCTAACTACAAGCAGCCATGAATGAGTTTCATCATGTTTAATACGAGTAAAGCCAAACACTGTGGTTATGTCCCAAATGACACCGTATTCCCTATAAAGTGCACTACTTTTGACCAGTCATATAGGCCCTAGTCAAAAGTAGTGCACTATATTGGGAAGTGTGGCATTTGGGACGCAACCTGTCCATCTCTCCCACTTTACAAACACAGCTGAGCCCTGATATGACACAGGCTACGTCCCAAACAGCACCCTTTCCCCTACTTAGTGCACTACTTTTGAAAGGAGTCCTATAGGCCCTGGTCAAAAGTAGTACACTATAAAATGAATATAGTGATAATGAATATGGTTCCATTTGGGACGTAGCCATAGTGATAATGAATACGGTTCCATTTGAGACGTAGCCATAGTGATAATGAATACGGTTCCATTTGAGACGTAGCCATAGTGATAATGAATACGGTTCCATTTGAGATGTAGCCATAGTGATAATGAATACGGTTCCATTTGAGACGTAGCCATAGTGATAATGAATACGGTTCCATTTGAGACGTAGCCATAGTGATAATGAATACGGTTCCATTTGAGACGTAGCCATAGTGATAATGAATACGGTTCCATTTGAGATGTAGCCATAGTGATAATGAATACGGTTCCATTTGAGATGTAGCCATAGTGATAATGAATACGGTTCCATTTGGGATGTAGCCATAGTGATAATGAATACGGTTCCATTTGAGATGTAGCCATAGTGATAATGAATACGGTTCCATTTGAGATGTAGCCATAGTGATAATGAATACGGTTCCATTTGGGATGTAGCCATAGTGATAATGAATACGGTTCCATTTGAGATGTAGCCATAGTGATAATGAATACGGTTCCATTTGAGATGTAGCCATAGTGATAATGAATACGGTTCCATTTGGGATGTAGCCATAGTGATAATGAATACGGTTCCATTTGAGATGTAGCCATAGTGATAATGAATACGGTTCCATTTGAGATGTAGCCATAGTGATAATGAATACGGTTCCATTTGGGATGTAGCCATAGTGATAATGAATACGGTTCCATTTGAGATGTAGCCATAGTGATAATGAATACGGTTCCATTTGAGATGTAGCCATAGTGATAATGAATACGGTTCCATTTGGGATGTAGCCATAGTGATAATGAATACGGTTCCATTTGAGATGTAGCCATAGTGATAATGAATACGGTTCCATTTGAGATGTAGCCATAGGGATTTAACTGTAACTCGACAGATTGATGATTTAATATGAGAACTGGATGATTTCCTTACGCAGTCACATCACAGAGCTGCTGCCATGTGTGTTTGTGGGTAGTGTGTTTGTGTGAGAGAAAGAATGTGTGTGTACGGGTGGTTGTATGTAGGCCTTGACAACAGGGGTGTGTCTGAACTGTAAATCCTGGCTGGCATGAAAAGATTAATGGACCTAGAGGCATTAGGCAAGACTACAGAGGCAGCGAGGCCCCTTGACACACAGCTCTGGATTTAAATGTTGCTTTTACACATTGCTAATGACTTTGGGACAAAGGTCAGTCAAAATGAATGCAGAGCACACCTTCCTCTCTCTCTCTCTCTCCTCAGTACAGCAGGCTACAGTAACACCTCTCTCTCTCTCTCTCGCTCTCCTCAGTACAGCAGGCTACAGTAACACCCTCTCTCTCTCTCCTCAGTACAGCAGGCTACAGTAACACCTTCCTCTCTCTCTCCTCAGTACAGCAGGCTACAGTAACACCTTCCTCTCTCTCTCCTCAGTACAGCAGGCTACAGTAACACCTTCCTCTCTCTCTCTCTCTCTCTCTCTCTCTCTCTCTCTCTCCTCAGTACAGCAGGCTACAGTAACACCTTCCTCTCTCTCTCCTCAGTACAGCAGGCTACAGTAACACCTTCCTCTCTCTCTCCTCAGTACAGCAGGCTACAGTAACACCTTCCTCTCTCTCTCCTCAGTACAGCAGGCTACAGTAACATATCTCTCACACACACACACACACACACACACACACACACACACACACACACACACACACACACACACACACACACACACACACACACACACACACACACTACAGAACATGCCCTGGAGGAACACTAGAATGGTGGGACCTTCTCTGTGAGAACAAACACAGGCTGCGATCCCAAATTGCACCCTATTTTCTAGATAGTGCACTACAAGTCTCTGGTCAAAAGTAGTACCCTATGTAGTGAATAGAGTGCCATTTGGGGGACACAACCAACGTGGAGGGTCTGTGGCGCTGAGGATCCCTTTGGTCTTCTGAGCAGTCTAAGAGCTCGTTATGGTGTTGACTCGTTAAGGTGTTGGCTTACTTCATTGTACAGGTTTTATTGTTTAACGAGGTAAGAGCATGACCTTGATTGAGGAGTTGAATGTACACTGTCCAATAAGAATTTGGGAGTAAGGACCAATCAGGGAGTTTGAATTTGAGCTGCAGATTACAAAATACGTTCTTGTCACAGTAATTAGGGGAGATGCCTCTAGACATGTCTCTCATTGACTGACACACACATAATTCAACAGGTTTTTCCCCCATTTGTTTAGTCTCCACACTTATTGCAATGTGAACATTAACCACCAGAGTCCTTGATATCAAAGAACTACATGACAGCCTTGGCCTCACAAAACTCAAGAAAACAGAGAGACAGGTCTCCATTGGGAAAGTGGTCTTCTAACCTAAATGGGACTTCCTGGTTACATGAATAAAAGCTATAGAGATGAAAGGGGCCAGTGTTCCAGTTACCTTGACTGCGTAGGAGTTGGATGGGTCTGAGGCGCAGGCAGCAGAGTAGTAGACACCGTCTCCTGCATTACAGCTGGCCTTGTTACAGGTCAATTTGAACAGGGACCAGTTGCTCTCATCAAACCTCAGCGGGTTCTTCTGGCTGCGGGTGAAGTGGTCCTCACACTTCAGAGCCAGGCGGCGCAGCGACTCAGCGTACAGGCCTCCCAGCTTGGAGTAGATCCCCTCTCTACTGTCTATGTTACTGAGCAGGGCCTGCAGCTGCAGGCCGGAGCCCTGGGTGGGTCCGGAGGCCGAGAGGTGGGGGGCGCTGAGCTGGGGGGAGGAGGAGGAGGTGATGCTGCCTCGGCTGTGACCCCCTAGTCGGCCTCGAACTTTCAGGGGTTCGTCCAGGGTCCGGGAGCGCAGGGGGTGTCCCAGAGGGGTGTGACAGTGCTCTAAGGACTCAGAGGAGGAATAAATGGCCCGAGGGTCCACGGGGGAGGATGGAAGACTGGACTGGGATGGGACGTCAGGACGGAATACGTTGCTCTCAGAGCCACCGGTGAAGGGGAAGCAGGGGTAGGCCCGGACTAAGGGTTTCCCGGCCACGTTGTCAGGGGCAGATACGGCGCGATTCACCATTTTCTTTTCGGGTAGGGGCGGTGGCTGCAGCTGGTTGGACAGGGTGTTGCTAGAGAACGGGTCAGCGTAAGGAGACCCTGGGGAGGAGGCCATCGGGCTTCTGGGAAATGGCGAGGTGCCCGACAGACGAGGGGCATCATGGGAACCTGCAAAGAGAGATACAATACATCAGTATTCATGTTGAACATCAGACTGAGATGTAACAGACACAAGAGAAGATATATTTTAAGCTAATTTTTTATATCCTGAATTTTCTGAAACACGACTGGAGAACTACCAGAGGAATCAACACGTCTCTGATCAAACAACGTCACACACTTATTTATTTATTTATTTATTTATTTATTTATTTATATATATATATATATATATAAAAACACTAATCAAATTGCCACAGCACAGATAAAACCTGTTCAAAATAACATCTCACTACTAAATCTTCACCGATTTACAGCATGCACAATCAGTTAGTTTAAGTGAACACACACACACACCATAAACAGGATTAGTACAGAACAGGTACAGTCGGTCACCAAGGGTTCAGGCTGTTGAGGAGGAGACTAACTGTCGCTAGTAGTTACTGTTTAACTAGAAGAGCTAGTGCCTCAGGTGCCTGTACGGATTCTTATAAATGGGAGCGTTGTGTCCCAGTGCCTCTCTAGCCCATAAAGCTATATTACCTCTTACCCACATAACTACATTACCTCTTGCCCACATAACTACATTACCTCTTGCCCACATAACTACATTACCTCTTGCCCACATAACTACATTACCTCTTACCCACATAACTACATTACCCCTTACACATAAACAGAGTACATTACCCCTTACACATATAGTACATTACCCCTCACACATAAACATATAGTACATTACCCCTTACACATAGTACATTACCCCTTACACATAAACATATAGTACATTACCCCCTCCCCTGTAAACTATTATTAAGAGTTACTTACAAATCAGTGCGCATTCAATGAAGGTAGGTAAATCACATGTCAATCACTGAAGTAAAACCTTCTAAATAACCTTTGAAAATCAGTGATAGTACCCATAAACAGTACATACATTAGCATACCCTCACCCATAAATCTACAGTACATTATCCACACCCCAACAGCATCTGACTGGGTGGCAGCAGCTCAGCAGGCTATTCGTAGTAGCTGCACCCATCCTGTCACCATGGCCCTCCCTATAATGGCTTAGTCATATCAGTCAGTCAGCACACATTTCATCTGTTCAACGTTCCCTCGACGGTCCCTCGGAGGGTGTAGTGACAAGTTTAGAATGAGTTGGTGCACAATTTAAGGTTCAAGATGATGGTCACAGTGTCTGCCGTGCTGTACCATTAGGAAATAGTGAATTAAAGAGTAGACTATAAAGAATGTGAAATTCCACAGTCTTCCCCAGAGAGACAGATAATTGTGTGGTTGTTGACGGTAGGGCTGCATAGATAGGCTGTGCTCCCAATGCGACCCTAAATGAGTAGGTTTCCAGGGGGGAAATCTAAAGGAAAGATTGCATGTATGCATGGAGTGGCAAAAGCCCTTATTTTCCTAGTTATCAAAGTCCCATAATTATCTCTTCAAACACTTCCCAGGAAGTGAGGCAATTACAGACTGTCTGGAGTCACTGACTATGTCCCAATTCACCCCCTATTCCCTATGTAGTGCAATAGTTTTGAACAGAGCCGTATCGGGTCCTGGTCAAAATAAGTGCACTAGATAGGGAATAGGGTGCCATTTGGGCCGCATCCACTGGGCTTTAGACCATATATGGAGAGATGAAGACGGGTGACGCCAAACCAAACGAAGGTGCGTCAGACCTCAGACAGCAGCGTGCAGGGTCACACACACGCTTTGTGGAAAATGACACATCTCAAAACAAAGGCTGACAGACGTACACACACACTCAGTCTAAAAGAGGAAGAGGACACTACTTATTTTACTATAACCTTTATAACCTCATATCTGTTACTACAACCTCATATCGAGGCGGCAGGAAGCCTAGTGGTTAGAGCGTTGGGCCAGTAACCCGAAAGTGTGCTTGATCGAATCCCCGAGCTGACAAGGTAAAACTCTGTCGTTCTGCCCCTGAACAAGGCAGTTAACCCAGTGTTCCTAGGCCGTCATTGTAAATAAGAACTTGTTCTTAACTGACTTGCCTAGTTAAATAAAGGTTACATTAAAAAAAATTATATATATATATATATATATATATATATATATATATATATATATATATATATATATATATATATATATATATATATATATATATATATAGCTATAACCTCATCTGTTACTAAACTCAGCAAAAAAAGAAAAGTCCTCTCACTGTCAGCAAACTTAACATGTGTAAATATTTGTATGAACATAAGATTCAACAACTGAGACAAACTGAACAAGTTCCACAGACATGTGACTAACAGAAAATGAATAATGTGTCCCTGAACAAAAGGGGGGGTCAAAATCAAAAGTAACAGTCAGTATCTGGTGTGGCCACCAGCTGCATTAAGTACTGCAGTGCATCTCCTCCTCATGGACTGCACCAGATTTGCCAGTTCTTGCTGTGATGTTACCCCACTCTTCCACCAAGGCACCTGCAAGTTCCTGGACATTTCTGGGGGGAATGGCCCTAGCCCTCACCCACTGATCCAACAGGTCCCTGACGTGCTCAATGGGATTGAGATCCGGGCTCTTCGCTGGCCATGACAGAACACTGACATTCCTGTCTTGCAGGAAATCCCACACAGAACGAGCAGTATGGCTGGTGGCATTGTCATGCTGGAGGGTCATGTCAGGATGAGCCTGCAGGAAGGGTACCACATGAGGGAGGTCTTCCCTGTAACGCACAGCGTTGAGATTGCCTGCAATGACAACAAGCTCAGTCCGATGATGCTGTGACACACCGCCCCAGACCATGATGGACCCTCCACCTCCAAATCGATCCCGCTCCAGAGTACAGGCCTCAGTGTAACGCTCATTCCTTCGACGATAAACGCGAATCCGACCATCACCCCTGGTGAGACAAAACCATGTCTCGTCAGTCAGTGAAGAGCACTTTTTGCCAATCCTGTCTGGTCCAGCGACGGTGGGTTTGTGCCCATAGGCGACGTTGTTGCCAGTGATGTCTGGTGAGGACCTGCCTTACAACAGGCTTACAAGCCCTCAGTCCAGCCTCTCTCAGCCTATTGCGGACAGTCTGAGCACTGATGGAGGGATTGTGCATTCCTGGTGTAACTCGGGCAGTTGTTGTTGCCATCCTGTACCTGTCCCGCAGGTGTGATGTTCGGATGTACCGATCTTGTGCAGGTGTTGTTACACGTGGTCTGCCACTGCGAGGACGATCAGCTGTCCGTCCCGTCTCCCTGTAGCGCTGTCTTATGCGTCTCACAGTACGGACATTGCAATTTATTGCCCTGGCCACATCTGCAGTCCTCATGCCTCCTTGCAGCATGCCTAAGGCACGTTCATGCAGATGAGCAGGGACCCTGAGTCAGTAGAAAGGTGTCCTAAGTTTTCCTACCGTCTGTAAGCTGTTAGTGTCTTAACGACCGTTCCACAGGTGCATGTTCATTAATTGTTTATGGTTCATTGAACAAGCATGGGAAACAGTGTTTAAACCCTTTACAATGAAGATCTGTGAAGTTATTTGGATTTTTACAAATTATCTTTGAAAGACAGGGTCCTGAAAATGGAATTCTTCTTTTTTTGCTGAGTTTATTTGGTATTTTTGGTATTGTTTTAGGATCCCCATTAGCTGTTGTGAAAGCAGAAGCTACTCTAGACAAGAACATAACTATATGAATTTAAAAATGACACTCAAAGCCTACAAATAAATACACACAAAATATCTTGATTAAAATGCTATAACCTCATATGTTACTATAAAGTAATCTGTTACTTTAACCTCATATCTGCAGTAGCTGTTAGTATAACCGTAATAACCTCATCTCTGTGGGCCTTTTCCTCTTCGTTCTCTCACTTTCCGCCTAGTTAGATGCTTCTAGTAGAACCATTTGACTGCCACAAATGGAAAAACAGGCAAATGTCAAACAACAACCAACCAATTTCTTCCTGTTGGATGTTAAATGTAAGGCACCGTTTTTTTTTCTGGTCAGGTCACATGGTGTAAGGGTACGTTTTTCCTTACCACATTTATCCCCCCCCCAGGACCAGCTCTGGGGCACCATTCCCCCCTGGACCAGCTCTGGGGCACCATTCCCCCCTGGACCAGCTCTGGGGCACCATTCCCCCCTGGACCAGCTCTGGGGCACCATTCCCCCCTGGACCAGCTCTGGGGCACCATTCCCCCCTGGACCAGCTCTGGGGCACCATTCCCCCCTGGACCAGCTCTGGGGCACCATTCCCCACTGGACCAGCTCTATGGCACCATTCCCCCCTGTACCAGCTCTGGGGCACCATTCCCCCCTGGACCAGCTCTGGGGCACCATTCCCCCCTGGACCAGCTCTGGGGCACCATTCCCCCCTGGACCAGCTCTATGGCACCATTCCCCCCTGTACCAGCTCTATGGCACCATTCCCCCCTGGACCAGCTCTGGGGCACCATTCTCCCCTGTACCAGCTCTATGGCACCATTCCCCCCTGGACCAGCTCTATGGCACCATTCCCCCCTGGACCAGCTCTATGGCACCATTCCCCCCTGGACCAGCTCTGGGGCACCATTCCCCCCTGGACCAGCTCTGGGGCACCATTCCCCCCTGGACCAGCTCTGGGGCACCATTCCCCCCTGGACCAGCTCTATGGCACCATTCCCCCCTGGACCAGCTCTATGGCACCATTCCCCCCTGGACCAGCTCTATGGCACCATTCCAACAGCACCAGATATGATACGTGTAGTTGCTCTCAAAACAATATTTTCTCGCAGATCTCTTGGCCCTAGTCATATGTCCCAGCGGGTGGCTATAACAGTTACCAGAATCAGAGAGGGCTCTGTTGGAGTCTGCAGACAAGCTGTCGAAGGAGGCTTTAACATTTACTCACCAGAATCAGAGACAGCTCTGTTGGAGTCGCCAGGCAAGCTGTCGGTGGAGGCTGTAGGCAGGCTGCTGCTCCCCAGGCCACGGAGACTGTGGGTCAGGCTCTCAACAGAGCCCTGCTGGCTGCAGTGGTCCAGCTCCACACTGCTCTGGCTCATCTTACCAGACACCCTGCAGAGAGCGTAACAGAGGATATTACACTGGGGGATGTGTTTGGTGCCTTATCTAATTTCCATAACCAGGAAGTTAACACAACAGCTTCCCACCATTAAAAACAAATGACCAATGTTATCAAAACCGGCTGATGCTTACACGGCTTACAAACACCTAACAAAATGTCTATTGCCGCTTTCAACAATAACAGACAGTGTTCTCTCTTCCAACCTGTTAAACCAAACATCTTAGTTCTCTTGTGTAATGTCAGCGAACAGGTAAAGCGTGTGTGTGTGTGTGTGTGTGTGTGTTGTGTTGCCTGTCAGTTTGGTTCAGGCTGAGAGACGGTTCTTTACAATCTATCGTTGTCTCTGTGAGCCAAACATCTAGTTTCCCGTCCATCTCATCTAGATATCTCAACATATCTGGATGTAAATAAGACAGTTAAGCCACTACATGAGGTAAACTGCCTCCACTCTTCACAAGAACACATGAAACGTCAGATACTAGTCTCACTTCCTCTTCGGAGAGGAACATTCTTCTGGCTGAGTGAATGCTTGTTATTGCTGTGTCTCTTAAAGGAAAAATTCATCAAAAATATTTTGGTATTTTGTTCATTAGTCTGCTATCGATACAGAGACAAAATGTTTTGCATGTCAGCAGTCAAGTTTTCAAGATATTGGACTTTCAAGAAGCAAAGTGTCACTTGCCAGATCATCATGAGATACATTTTGAGAGTGTATCAACAGTGGACTAATGAAAAAAATACCAAAAGATAGTTTTTGAGTGTAGTTTCCCTTTAAGATAAAGAATTGATGGCACACAGAACTCAGTCTCATACAGTCTTCTCAGTGCCAAGTCATGAAAGAGAGGCAATACATATACTTCCTAGAGCTAGGGAATAAAAATGACGTTTTTGAAAATGTCTTCCACTTTTCCATTAGAGTAATTTCCCTGCCAACATCCTACACTGTACTCTAAACATATAGAGGAATCCATTGTTTTGCTTTCCCATGCCATGATAGCTCCTATCTGAATGAAAAGGAGCCCCTGATACCCTCTGGGGGTAGTTTTCCTAATCATGGGGTCCAATTAGGCTGAGTGACAGGCCAGGCAAATCTGAATCTCATTGCTATTCAATTGCTTCATTCTAGCTGGTTAATGGGTCAAACTGAGCATAGCCTCGGATCCTTCATCTCAGCTCAGATTGACTGGCTCTATTTCTCTATCCACTAGGTCTTTAAACTTCAATCACATCGTAAATCCCCTCAACAAACAGCAGCGCGTGTGTGTGTGTGTGTGTGTGTGTGTGTGTGTGTGTACCCTCATACATGAGCAGAGCAAAACCCACAACCATTTTTCAGACGAAACAAAGGCGTATGATGATGAGACGGTGGAAATGAGGGGGAGACATATGGTAATAGACAAAGGCTGTGAGTGTGTGTGAGTTTGTCGTCTCATTTGTATCCTAAACATCTGATTTTCCCTCTGAAGGTGATTTATGCTATAGCCTACAAAAATAAAATTGCAGTGTACGGGGTAATCCATCTGCATTTGTTTGGAGCTCAGTACTTACAACTAATATGTAATAAGTAAACAACAGTGGAACTGTTGACACTGATATCATTTAAAGAAGCACCAAGGTTGAGGGGAGTGTGAGTTATAAGGGGGCTCTACAGATGGCGGTGTTGAAAGCTGAGCCCCACTAGCATCCTGGTTGGGGCTGTGGCGGTCATGAAATTGTGTCGGCCGGTGATTGTCAAGCCGGTCTCACGGTAATTGACCGTTAATTAACAAACACGTTTAGCATCTCCTGGCTTCCATGCATTGCCTACAAGACACCGATGCAGCCCTTTGGAACATCTACATTTTAAAAAGTCTAATAAATCCATTTAATATAGCCTACACCATTGCAATAAACCAATAGTTTATTTTAGACAGGTTTAGACATGATATGCAGAAAATGTCTATTTCAGAAGAACAGAATAGCATACTCTAAGTTGTCCTTATGTTAGGCCCTGACATGGCTGTGGGCTAGAATTGACGGTCCTTTTTGCCATTTATGAATGCGTTATTCAATGCGTTTCTATGGGCTTTAGTAGTACATTTCTAAATCAATATTTTTCCGATATTTGTTTTTATTTTTTTGATACATAAAAGGGGTCCTAAAATTCAAAATCCAATAGCTAAATGACCCATAATATGTCCTTTAAAAATAAATCCATGTCAGCTTAGCACTCCCCCAACGTCAGACTCTACAGAATGTTAAAGAGAATGGCTAGCTAGTAGTTAGGTGACTTTATAGATGATGGCTAGCTAGTAGCAGCTAAGTGACTTTATAGATGATGGCTAGCTAGTAGCTAGGTGACTTTATAGATGATGGCTAGCTAGTACCTAGGTGACTTTATAGATGATGGCTAGCTAGTACCTAGGTGACTTTATAGATGATGGCTAGCTAGTAGCTAGGTGACTTTATAGATGATGGCTAGCTAGTAGCTTGGTGACTTTATAGATGATGGCTAGCTAGTAGCTTGGTGACTTTATAGATGATGGCTAGCTAGTACCTAGGTGACTTTATAGATGATGCTAGGTGACTTTATAGATGATGGCTAGCTAGTACCTAGGTGACTTTATAGATGATGGCTAGCTAGTACCTAGGTGACTTTATAGATGATGGCTAGCTAGTAGCTAGGTGACTTTATAGATGATGGCTAGCTAGTAGCTAGGTGACTTTATAGATGATGGCTAGCTAGTAGCTAGGTGACTTTATAGATGATGGCTAGGTGACTTTATAGATGATGGCTAGCTAGTACCTAGGTGACTTTATAGATGATGCTAGGTGACTTTATAGATGATGGCTAGCTAGTAGCTAGGTGACTTTATAGATGATGGCTAGCTAGTACCTAGGTGACTTTATAGATGATGGCTAGCTAGTAGCTAGGTGACTTTATAGATGATGGCTAGCTAGTAGCTAGGTGACTTTATAGATGATGGCTAGCTAGTACCTAGGTGACTTTAAAAGTAGGCCACAGTCTCCACCACCTCTCCTGTCTGATGGTCATGTGAATAATGGTTTCGATAAAAAAAGGTCATTTTCGCAAACAATAACAATCTTTGAAACCTTGTTTATCATTGCATTGCTTCCATTAGATCTTCAGGTAGATATCTGTCTGATAAATAGCCAGTGCCAGACTGAGTAATAGTGTACATTTACATCTACCTTGGATGTAAAACAGTTCATCACGCCTGACATCAGATCAAGATAATAATAGCAGCTGTTTCATCTCTTTCAACCAGCACTATACTGTAACACATAGCATATGCACTGAGTGTACAAAACATTAGGTACACCTTCCTAATATTGAGTTGCACTGCCTCAATTCATCAGGGCATGGACTCTACAAGGTGTCGAAAGCGTTCCACAGGGATGCTGGCCCATGACTCCAATTCCTCCCACAGTTGTGTCAAGTTGGCTGGATGTCCTTTGGGTGGTGGACCATTCTTGATACACAGGAAACTGTTGAGCGTGAAAAACCCAGCAGTGTTGCAGTTCTTGACACAATCAAACCGGTGCGCCTGGCACCTACTACCATACTCCGTTCAAAGGCATCTTTTGTCCTGCCCATTCACCCTCTGAATGGCACACATACACAATCCATGTCTCAATTGTCTCCAGGCTTAAAAATCCTTCTTTAACCTGTCTCCTCCCTTCATCTACACTGATTGAAGTGGATTTACCAAGTGACAACAATAAGGGGTCATAGCTTTTACCTGAATTTAGCTGGTCAGTTTCATGGAAAGAGCAGGTGTTCCTAATGTTTTATAAATTAAGTTACTACCACTGGGTAACATATATAAAAAACATTTCTCTCCCAGGTCATGATGAACATTTCCATTGAACAATGAAACAAAACAATTCAGACAATTGTATGCCTGAAAGAGGAAGTGGAATAGGGAATAGGACCAGGGAAGGACAGCTCTGGCTGAAATAGATTACTGAGAACATGATCTGTTTACAGAGCAAAGGGCAACCTTGGCAAGTAGCAGAGAGTGGTAGAGGATGAGGGTTAGATACATAGTGGTAGAGGATGAGGGTTAGATACAGAGTGGTAGAGGATGAGGGTTAGATACAGAGTGGTAGAGGATGAGGGTTAGATACATAGTGGTAGAGGATGAGGGTTAGATGCAGAGTGGTAGAGGATGAGGGTTAGATACAGAGTGGTAGAGGATGAGGGTTAGATACAGAGTGGTAGAGGATGAGGGTTAGATACAGAGTGGTAGAGGATGAGGGTTAGATGCAGAGTGGTAGAGGATGAGGGTTAGATGCAGAGTGGTAGAGGATGAGGGTTAGATGCAGAGTGGTAGAGGATGAGGGTTAGATGCAGAGTGGTAGAGGATGAGGGTTAGATACAGAGTGGTAGAGGATGAGGGTTAGATGCAGAGTGGTAGAGGATGAGGGTTAGATACAGAGTGGTAGAGGATGAGGGTTAGATACAGAGTGGTAGAGGATGATGAGGGTTAGATACAATGTGGTAGAGGATGAGGGTTAGATACAGAGTGGTAGAGGATGAGGGTTAGATACAGAGTGGTAGAGGATGAGGGTTAGATACAGAGTGGTAGAGGATGAGGGTTAGATACAGAGTGGTAGAGGATGAGGGTTAGATACAGAGTGGTAGAGGATGATGAGGGTTAGATACAGAGTGGTAGAGGATGATGAGGGTTAGATACAGAGTGGTAGAGGATGATGAGGGTTAGATACAGAGTGGTAGAGGATGATGAGGGTTAGATACAGAGTGGTAGAGGATGATGAGGGTTAGATACAGAGTGGTAGAGGATGATGAGGGTTAGATGCAGAGTGGTAGAGGATGAGGGTTAGATACAGAGTGGTAGAGGATGAGGGTTAGATGCAGAGTGGTAGAGGATGAGGGTTAGATACAGAGTGGTAGAGGATGAGGGTTAGATACAGAGTGGTAGAGGATGAGGGTTAGATACAGAGTGGTAGAGGATGAGGGTTAGATACAGAGTGGTAGAGGATGAGGGTTAGATACAGAGTGGTAGAGGATGAGGGTTAGATACAGAGTGGTAGAGGATGAGGGTTAGATACAGAGTGGTAGAGGATGAGGGTTAGATACAGAGTGGTAGAGGATGAGGGTTAGATACAGAGTGGTAGAGGATGAGGGTTAGATGCAGAGTGGTAGAGGATGAGGGTTAGATACAGAGTGGTAGAGGATGAGGGTTAGATACAGAGTGGTAGAGGATGAGGGTTAGATACAGAGTGGTAGAGGGTGAGGGTTAGATACAGAGTGGTAGAGGGTGAGGGTTAGATACAGAGTGGTAGAGGATGAGGGTTAGATGCAGAGTGGTAGAGGATGAGGGTTAGATACAGAGTGGTAGAGGATGAGGGTTAGATACAGAGTGGTAGAGGATGAGGGTTAGATGCAGAGTGGTAGAGGGTGAGGGTTAGATACAGAGTGGTAGAGGATGAGGGTTAGATACAGAGTGGTAGAGGATGAGGGTTAGATACAGAGTGGTAGAGGATGATATGAGGGTTAGATACAGAGTGGTAGAGGATGAGGGTTAGATACAGAGTGGTAGAGGATGAGATGAGGGTTAGATACAGAGTGGTAGAGGATGAGATGAGGGTTAGATACAGAGTGGTAGAGGATGAGGGTTAGATACAGAGTGGTAGAGGGTGAGGGTTAGATACAGAGTGGTAGAGGATGAGGGTTAGATACAGAGTGGTAGAGGATGAGGGTTAGATGCAGAGTGGTAGAGGATGAGGGTTAGATACAGAGTGGTAGAGGATGAGGGTTAGATACAGAGTGGTAGAGGATGAGGGTTAGATACAGAGTGGTAGAGGATGAGGATTAGATACAGAGTGGTAGAGGATGAGGGTTAGATACAGAGTGGTAGAGGATGAGGGTTAGATACAGAGTGGTAGAGGATGAGGGTTAGATACAGAGTGGTAGAGGATGATGAGGGTTAGATGAGTAATCAAGTACTCAAACAGACTTCAAAGCTCGATCTGTAACCATTGACTATTTGGTGGAATGTGCTTTGTGGCTGACCGAACAGGCAAGTGAAATTTAGTCTCAAAGACAACGATAACTTGCTTTGACTCTCGTGCTCCGTTTGCACCAGGGGCGTAGCCAGATTATTATTTTTTTTGATAAGCCTAGAAAAATCTGGATAGGCATTTTTTCTACTTGTTTATTACATTTATTTTGCGATGTGCCCCGCATATTATTTCGTAATACAATCATTTTATACTAGTGCATAGTACTTGGAGCAACCTCGTCACATATACAAATAATGAACTATCCCACCATATTAAAATAAGACAGTAACGTTAGACCAGTTGCCTAGAACATGAAACTCATCTTCAGGCGCATTTTAATCTCGATGGGCAAACAAACGTCATCTGTCGGTGGATCAAGAACGAGAGGAGACGGTGGGGTAGGCAAGCATGTCTGGCTCAACGTGGCATTGGTGGTTGTGATGGCAATTGTGGTTGTTTCTATCCTGGCGCCACCTGTTAATGTCTCATTCTGGAAGCTATCGGTAAATTGATACAAATTTTTTTCTAAATGTAACCAATAGTCGGAAGCCAACCTGATTGTCGCGGACTATTTCTTTGTTACATTATATTAAAATTATAGATTATAGAAAATAAATCTCACATGCATTTATTTAAAAAAAATTAATAAAACAAATAAACATTTATATTGAATAATAATAAACTTTTTTGGGGTAGGGATCAAACTGGGTAGGCCACGGACTTTCTCCCATTCTTCTCTGCAGATCCTCTCAAGCTCTCTCAGGTTGGATGGGAAGCATCGCTGCACAGCTATTTTCAGGACCCTCCAGAGACATTCGATTGAGTTTAAGTCCGGGCTCTGGCTGGGCCATTCAAGGACATTGAGACTTGTCCTGAAGCCACTCCGGTGTTGTCTTGGCTGTGTGCTTAGGGTCATTGTCCTGTTGGAAGGTGAACCTTCGCCCCAGTTTGAGGTCCTGAGCGCTTTGGAGAATGTTTTCATCAAGGATCTCTGTACTTTGCTCCGTTCATCTTTCCCTTAATCCTGACTAGTCTCCCAGTCCCTGCCACTGAAAAACATCTCCAGAGCATGATGCTGCCACTATCATGCTTCACCGTAGGAATGGTGCCAGGTTTCCTCCAGACGTGACGATTGGCATTCAGGCCAAAGAGTTCAATCTTGGTTTCATCAGACCAGAGAATCTTGTTTCTCATGGTCTGAGTGTCTTTAGGTGCCTTTTGGCAAACTCCAAGAGGGCTGTCAGGTGCCTTTTACTGAGGAGGGGCTTCCGTCTGGCCACTCTACCATAAAGGCCGGCTTGGTAGGGTGCTGCAGAGATGGTTGTCCTTCTGGAAGGTTCTCCCATCTCCACAGAGGAACTCTAGAGCTTTGTCAGTGTTCTCCCCCGATTGCTCAGTTTGGCCAGGCAGCCAGCTCTAGGAAGAGTCTTGGTGGTTCCAAACTTCTTCTATTTAAGAATGGAAGAACTGTGTTCTTGGGACCTTCAATGCTGCAAACATTTTTTTGGTAGCCTTCCCCAGATCTGTGCCTCGACACAATCCTGTCTCGGAGCTCTACGGACAATTCCTTCAACCTCATGGCTTGGTTTTTGCTCTGACATGCACTGTCAACTATGTGACCATATATTGACAGGTGTGTGCGCCTTTCTAAATCAAGTCCAATCAATTGAATTTACCACAGGTGGACTCCAATCAAGTTGTAGAAACATCAAGGATGATCAATGAAAACAGGAAGCACCTGAGCTCAATTTCGAGTCTCATAGCAAAAGGTCTTAATACTTATGTAAATAAGGTATCTGTTTTTTATTTTTAAAATCCTGTTTTAGCTTTGTCGTTATGGGGTATTGTGATGTCATTTTGGGGTATTGTGTGTAGATGGATTGAATAAAAAAATCCTCAATTTTAGAATAAGGCTGTAACGTAACAAAATGTGCAAAAAGTCAAGGTTCTGGATACTTTCCAAAGGCACATTTTTTAAAATTCTGTACAGGCTTCCTTCTTTTCACTTTGTCATTTAGGTTAGTATTGTGAAGTAACTAAAACGGAGGATGAATCAACAACATTGTTCTCCCATCACAGCCATTGAACTCCATCTGTTTAAAAGTCACCAGTGAATTCCCTGCATGGTTTACTTCCTCTCCAGCTACTGAGTTAGGAAGGATGTCTGTATCTTTGTAGTGACTGGGTGTATTGACACACCATCCAAAGTGTAATTAATAACTTTACCATGCTCCAAGGGATATTCAATGTCTGCGTTTTATTCTATTTTACCCATCTACCTATCGGTGCCCTTCTTTGCGAGGCATTGGAAAACCTCCCTGGTCTTTGTGGTTGAATCAATGTTTGAAATTCACTGCTCGACTGAGGGACCTTACAGATAATTGTATGTGTGGGGTACAGAGATGCGGCAGTCATTCAAATATCATGTTAAACACTATTATTGCACAAAGAGTGAGTCCATGGAACTTTTGTGACTTGTTACAGTATTCGAAAGGTTGCTTGTTCGAATCCCCGAGCCGGCAAGGTGGAAAAATCTGCAGTTCTGCCCTTGAGCAAGGCAGTTAACCCCCAATACAACTGCTCCCCGGGCACTGATAATGTGGATGTCGATTAAGGCAGCTCCCCGCACCTCTGATTCAGAGGGGTTAAATGCGGAAGATGCATTCAGTTGTGCAACTTCCCTTTTCCCCAGAGTCCATGCAACTCATTATGGGAAATTTTACCATAACAAAGGGGTTGAATACTTACTGACTCAAGATATTTCAGCTTTTAATTTAATAAAATTGTAAACATTCCTAAAATCTTAATTCCACTTTGATATTATGGGGTATTGTGTGTAGGTCAGTGACACAAAATGTCAACTTAATCCATTTAAAAAAAAAAGGTAGGCTGTAACAAAATTTTTGGGATAAAGTCAAGTGGTGTGAATACTTTCTGAAGGCACTGTAAATATGAATATCCATAGGAAATCTGTGCTGCTATAAACAACAATAGAGAAGCCAACTCCTATAATGATACATAATGACATTATTATACAGTACCTTCTAGCTAGGGTTCCTGAATTCATTAATGTCTCAGAAAATCCAATACAGATCTAGAACTGGTTGTTAATCAATACAGAGTGAATGTTATGAAGTAGTAGTAGCAGCTTAAATCAGCATCATCTTCCTCCTCCAATATGCTACCATGACTGACCTAAAAATAGCCTTCCTGTAGCCTCCTCCCAGCAGGACTTCAGCATCAACTAGCTAGGCTGTTAACATGGTGTTAGGCTAGAACAGTGGTTCCCAAACTTTTTATAGTCCCGTACCCCTTCAAACATTCAACGACCAGCTGCGTACCCCCTCTAGCACCAGGGTCAGTGACACACAGTGACACAGTACTGAACCACACAGTACTGAACCACACAGTACTGAACCACACAGTGACACAGTACTGAACCGCACAGTACTGAACCGCACAGTACTGAACCACACAGTACTGAACCACACAGTACTGAACCACACAGTGACACAGTACTGAACCACACAGTACTGAACCGCACAGTACTGAACCGCACAGTACTGAACCACAGTGACACAGTACTGAACCACACAGTACTGAACCGCACAGTACTGAACCACAGTGACACAGTACTGAACCACACAGTACTGAACCACACAGTACTGAACCACACAGTACTGAACCACACAGTACTGAACCACACAGTACTGAACCGCACAGTACTGAACCGCACAGTACTGAACCACACAGTACTGAACCGCACAGTACTGAACCACACAGTACTGAACCACACAGTACTGAACCACACAGTACTGAACCACACAGTACTGAACCACACAGTACTGAACCACACAGTGACACAGTACTGAACCACACAGTACTGAACCACACAGTGACACAGTACTGAACCACACAGTACTGAACCACAGTGACACAGTACTGAACCACACAGTACTGAACCACAGTGACACAGTACTGAACCACACAGTACTGAACCACAGTGACACAGTACTGAACCACACAGTACTGAACCACAGTGACACAGTACTGAACCACACAGTACTGAACCACAGTGACACAGTACTGAACCACACAGTACTGAACCACACAGTACTGAACCACACAGTACTGAACCACACAGTACTGAACCACACAGTGACACAGTACTGAACCACACAGTACTGAACCACAGTGACACAGTACTGAACCACACAGTACTGAACCACACAGTGACACAGTACTGAACCACACAGTACTGAACCACACAGTACTGAACCACACAGTACTGAACCACACAGTGACACAGTACTGAACCACACAGTACTGAACCACACAGTGACACAGTACTGAACCACACAGTACTGAACCACACAGTGACACAGTACTGAACCACACAGTACTGAACCACACAGTGACACAGTACTGAATCACAGTGACACAGTAAATCTTATATCAAATCAAAGTTTGTCACGTGCGCCGACTACAACAGGTGAAATACAGTGAAATGCTTACTTACAGGCCCTAACCAAGAGTGCATTTTTTAAGTAAAAAATACATATTAGGTGAACAATAGATAAGTAAAGAAATAAAAACAACAGTAAAGACAGTGAAAATAACAGTAGCGAGGCTTATTACAGTAGCGAGGCTATATACAGGCACCGGTTAGTCGGGCTAATTGAGTACTGAACTGCACAGTAACACAGTACTGAACCACACAGCACTGCTCGCACACTTTCTCTTTATAGCCTAGGGGCTCTATTCAGTCTGTCAAGTGGAAGTGTTACAGATACCGAGATAGAAATGTAACGGTCATTTCGGATTGAGCCGAGATATACAGTCTCAGCTAAAGCGGGAACATTCCATCACGCTGTAAAGATGAACTTCCTACATATAGAAGAATCCCTATCAATTTCATATGATCTCCGTGGGCCTAGTGAAGAATTGTCATATAACTTTTATCATGTATTACGTTTTAAAGAGGCATCAACACAACCAGTCGTGATGTTTTCATCTGATTGTCAAACAATCATTTTAAAAAAAGGACGCTCCTGTAGGTTACCCGCACACGTTTGTCCACTCAAAAAATTATTCCAGCAGTTTGATGAATAGAAAGAGACATCTGTTACAAAACACCTAATACACAATTGATGCGTCCACTGCTGTCCCCACGCGTCTTGGCCACTCATCTCCGCCTTGGCAAAGTGTTCTCGTCAAACCACAATGCAATTTGGAGCACGTACCACCCTGGCCTCAAGTCAATTCACACATTTTTCATGCAGCTGACATGCGGTAATGTTAAATAATAGTGTAATATAGTTCTTGGCATTTTGTGTTAGTAATTGTGATTTACCGGTACGGCGTTTTACCGGTACGGCGTACCCCCACTATTTATTTTGCCGGGAAGCCGCACCGGCTTACTTTCACCCGTTCAAATGCGGATTCTCTTGCTGTTGCATGCAGGGTAGTTTTTATACTATGGTAGAAGAATAGTGACTATTGTTTCATCAACGGGCGGGTCACATGGACAGCGGGCGGGTCACATGGACAGCGGGCGGGTCACATGGACAGCGGGCGGGTCACATGGACAGCGGGCGGGTCACATGGACAGCGGGCGGGTCACATGGACAGCGGGCGGGTCACATGGACAGCGGGCGGGTCACATGGACAGCGGGCGGGTCACATGGACAGCGGGCGGGTCACATGGACAACGTCCTTGCTGTCAAGGATATTACCGTACAGCCACAGGGCTCTCCTTCCTTCCCTCTTTCTTTCTCCCTCCCGATTTCTGAGTCCTCAAGGACTAGTCATGCTACCCGGATGGATATATCCCATTGAACATTCAGATACACCCCTACATCCTTCACCAGACCATCCTTCACCCCATCACCTCCAGCTCATCAGATGACTAGGGCTGATCCCAAATGGTACCCTTTCCCTAACCCTTGGCTCTGGTCAAAAGCAGTCCACTATAAATGGAATAGGGTGCCATTTGGGAAGCAACCTGTAAGCTCCACATCCACAAGCCATGGAGGAATAAACCTGGGAGGGAGGGGTGATGGCAGTTTATGTAAATCAGACAGGAGATGCCTGTATCTATCTGGGCAGCTGGCAGAAGGACATGGTTTCACACACATTGCTGGGGCCAGGAGTCAGAGAGGAGAGGCTGACTGACCTATGAGGAACTTCAACACTTTTCTGATGCATTGCAGTCACTTCAAACCAATACTTCCTTCAACTTGAAATACTGTCATAAGTACTGTCATAGCATTAAAAAAGTAAACATTGGCCGTTGATTACATCACTCTTTTACACGGTGGGGTCGCAGAGCAAAACAGTTTGGGAACACCTATTGTAGACAGTTAGCACTGTATAAGCTTCTGTAGTTTACAACCACTTTATGCAATACACAGTGCCTGCTACTTGGCATTAAATCACTGTCTACTCTAGAGCAGGTCAAAAGCAGTAGATTGATGGTTAGGCTAAAAGGTGTCAATCAGCTCATATCGGAAACCATTATTAGTTTGTTGAAAAGCTCTGTAAAAGGATTCAGCTAAAAGTCTCGTACAGTATCTCACACTGAAGTATCAGCGAAGGTCCAGGCATGACGGACATCCGACATGATCCCAGATCTGACGGTCGCTTTCAGTCCATGAAGTAACAACTCTCAACAAGAGACGGGTGTATTTAAAAGTGTCTCTCCACAGGCAAAGCAATGTCACCTCCTAGCCAGGGACAGTTTGGTAGTTGCCCCGGGCAACAATCTGCTCTTCCACTACCAACCGAAAACACCCTCGTCCCATAATATTGGTGCTGAGCGAATAGTGCTTTTTGAAGTCGGTTTGGATTTGGTTTGATTATTACAAAATAATCATGGTTTTCCATTTCGATTACTTTAAAAAAAAAAATGCACTGTGGGTTGAATGCTGTAAAACAGAATAAAACAATGAATAAAAGCAGTGACTGCCCATTACTGCTTATCACTTATTAACCATCATTTATTCATATTACTTTAATAAAATATATTTCAGTTGTGCATTTTACATTTGTTTTATTTGATGAATGTATTATTTAATTCCAAGTCATCAGCTCATCTCTATAGAGCTGTGGTTTGACAAATCACTATTTAGTAGTTCATCAAAGTAAATAAGGCTGATTACCAACTATCAATCCCCTAAATCATGTATTTTCAGGTAGCGATACCGCAGCATGCGTAAAAGAAACAGACCGGACAAGTAGGCGCGTAATGGATTATGGTCATTGTAGTTAGTTTAGCACAGAAAACGTGGTAATTATGTAAAATATTGGCCTACATCGCACAGTTCAGGCTTGATACAATTTATCTCTAGAAAAACAGAAAAAAAACTGAATGAAATGGAATTCAAATAATTGAACCAACATGGTCCAACAAAAAATAACAAACATTTCCGTTAAACGCTCAGCACTACATAATAAAACACACATACCATTTGGGGTAAGACTGTAGGCCACCCAAACGGTTTGGACCGACTGTCACTAAGGATAAAAGGACTGGTTCAAATGTATCACCTAACACGAGGATCTCACTGTGACCATGTTTGTTTGGTTCCTCACAGTGATCGAAAGAACTGTGATCCACCCATGAGAAGGACAGATTTCTCAACCATCTGTTTCTTTAAATGATTCATCACACAAAACATTGCCTCGTCTGTGTTTGGTTGGTTTGCCCGTTTTCCTCCTTCACATTCCTGTGGAAATGCCACTGTATCACTAGTTGAGTCTTAAAAATGGCACCCTTTTCCCTATATAATGCACTACATTTGACCAGAGCACTATGGGGCACAGGTCAAAAGTAGTGCACTATATAGGGGGGAAAACAGTGCCATTTGGGACACACTACACTGTATGTTTGTCTTCTACTTCCCTGTGTTACACTGTTCTCAAAGGCGTTTCTAAGACACTGTCTTGTTGGGATTTAGGTCTGTTCAAGATGTTTCCTGAATGTATTATGTGAACTGTGAGGTTGAATCTGCTGCCATGTTAAAAGGACACTTCATTGTAGTCTACGTGAGGGCTGAAACAGCTCCAGGGCGTTTGTTTAAAGACAATAAGCTTTCTGGCTTGGCACAGGCAGGTCAGACCAAGACTACAGTATTACCCTCAACAGTTCAGCTCTGGGAAAACAAATATGATCAGAATACCCAAAAGCAGGACATCGCTAGGGCACGTTCCCACATGAGTCTCTAGAAAGTGTATTTTTACAAGCACAGCAGCAGCATGCTAGCAATATCATAATATAAAATGGGAGAGATGCATCAGCTTACTAGTATTACAACCAAAATAAAGGTCTGGGAAACGCCATCAGCAACAGGGGTGATAGTGTTCCCTACAGCCAGCCAAACGCCATCAGAAACAGCCAGCCAAACACCATCAGCAACAGTGGTGATAGTGTTCCCTACAGCCAGCCAAACGCCATCAGAAACAGGGGTGATAGTGTTCCCTACAGCCAGCCAAACGCCATCAGAAACAGCCAGCCAAACGCCATCAGAAACAGCCAGCCAAACGCTGTTTCAGCCAGCCAAACGCCATCAGAAACAGCCAGCCAAACGCCATCAGAAACAGGGGTGATGGTGTTCCCTACAGCCAGCCAAACGCCATCAGAAACAGGGGTGATGGTGTTCCCTACAGCCAGCCAAAACAGGAGCTGTTCCCAAGACCAATTAGTTTAGTTTCTAATGTCAAACTTTAACAGTTGCCAAAGAATTAAGAGGAAAAGTCACAGGGATTTTTTTATTGGGATCATCTTGATGCCTGAAATGATCTTACTCCCCAAGGACTTATATAGTATTAGGCTAAGTTAGACACATTGTAACACACATAAGAATACCACCACAACAGCTTCCCTGCAGGTTAAAACAGACATTAGATGTTGTTGAGATAGTAATCTACACAGTGAACCAGCACAGCCTTGTTTATCAAACGCCTGAATCTCTGAAAGGACTTGAGGAATACACAGTTGTATTCTAAACCCTACAACATACCCGATAAAACAAGGCTTATTTTAGAAAGTGCCCATTTGAAGTCAACATGCTGGTGAACTATTTGTCTCCTTCTGGTTTAGGTCTATGAGCCAGAAAGCTTAACATGTAGTAGCGATCTGAAGCCCTGTGGTCTAAACAGTACAGGGGGAATGTCACTAGGTTATTCTATACAGTCATGTTATGTCTGTGCATAGATAGGCCACAACTTTCTCAGTGTCAAAAATATTAGAAAGTCAATTACAATCTGAGATACATTAACATCTTAGTTAAATGCAGATTATTGACAAGGTTATCTTTGTGTGTGTGCCTGTCAGTGTCAATGAGACAAAGGCACAAGGACTCTTTTACCAGTCCCATCTATTGTGTGGTGGCCAAAACAAATTTACAAATGTGACAGGGAATATTTTTACAGCCCCTGTTGTTCTTGAAATGACAGTGAAAAGTTAAGACTACTACAAATGGAACAAGGAATGCATTGAGACCGGTTCCGGAACAGTCGGAATGATCCTTAGGGTTCTAGACTGAGAATGGAGGCTGATACCGGCTGAATAATCTCACTATGAAAGGAGAGATCACAGTAGGCAGTCAGCCCTCAAGTTGCATCACTGCAAAAACAAGGGAGCATAATTGAATCATCACACACAGAGAGAGAGAGAGAGAGAGATACAGAGAGTTAGCGAGCGAGAGAAGTGTTAGCGAGCGAGAGAAGTGTTAGCGAGCGAGAGAAGTGTTAGCGAGCGAGAGAAGTGTTAGCGAGCGAGAGAAGTGTTAGCGAGCGAGAGAAGTGTTAGCGAGCGAGAGAAGTGTTAGCGAGCGAGAGAAGTGTTAGCGAGCGAGAGAAGTGTTAGCGAGCGAGAGAGAGGTTTTTTTGTTCTCACTTTTGTTTATTTCATTTGCTTTGGCACATGTTTCCCATGCCAATAAAGGCCCCTTTGAATTGAATTGACAGAAAGAGAGACAGTCAAGAGAGACAGAACAAGGGCATCAACCATGTGGCTGCTAGGCTGAAAATATTCATAAAAACACAGTTGAGATTCCCCAAATAGTCAGTGAATACTTAATAAATCAAACAGCAAAAACTTTCAGAGTACAAAGAAAATCTAAAATGTCCACACTACATTAACCAAGTGTTAATACCATATTTCGTTAACGTATACAGCTTCGCATGACTGTATCCACCTGTGGAATAGTAGCTGTAGTGAGTGACTGGGACCTGGTGGCAGGTTAAGGCCAGTAACCGAAAGGTTGCTGGTTCAAATCCCTGAGCTGACTAGGTGACAAATCTGCCGATGTGCCCTTGAGCAAGGCACTTACGTTAACCCTAATTGCTCCTGTAAGTCGCTCTGGATAAGAGCGTCTGCTAAACGACTAAAATGTAAATCACATCTAAAGGATGAAATACCCTTTGAAGTTGAACAGAAATACATTTTCCCCCATTAGAAAATGAGAATCCAATTCATGATGGATGAAGTTCATTACTGTCGTGCTATAAAGAATTACACTATTGCTGGCAAGCAGCACCATGCAGTACACTGGGTAAGTGAGGAGTCTAAAAACTAATAATGAACATTACAGATGAAAGTTATTTCTGCTATGATACATTACATTCACTTAAAATAGTGTCACATCAATATGGAGTAGCCATCCATTTCCAACTGAAATCACTGAACTTAACAACTCAATTACAATACTCTATATTAATTAAACTAGTAAACTATAAAGACAAGCAAACCTACTTTGTCAAGAATGAGTGATTTTCATTTTGTCATCCATGGCTTTTCTGTTTCTCAACATCATTCATTCTACACTCTCAGGAATACCACCCAAAGCTCAGTGTGAATAAAATACAGGTACCGTATATCACAAAAGAGTGACTAAACTACAACGAATCACAAAACGAATTCACTACAATAGAATGACTAATGTTCATTCTACACTGTCAGAAAAGCCATCCATAGCCCGTAGTTCAGTCAGTGTTTAAAACCAAAAGGCCCAGGTTCTTACCTGTGGTGTTTCTTAGGGGGAGGGGGTGGTGGAGTGGGGTCATGGCTTGAACTCTTCCCCTCTGCTGAGAGCTGCTCCGTGCTGGAGAGAGACGACAGAGTCGACTTGGCCAACATGCTCCCGCTATGTTTGCCCTCCTCCGTGCTGCCGCTGCTGCAGCCTGCCTGCTTCTGACTGGCACTATTGTTGGCCGCGGTGCCTGGCAGGGTCTGGGTGCTGCCCTGCTGGCCCTCGCTGCCCTGTGTCACCCCCGTGGGTCTCCAGTCACTGGCGTCTCTCCAGACAGCCGCCCTATTGATGAGCCCCGTCACCCTGCTCTGAGAGGCACTCTCCTGAGCATGGCCCTCCTCTGTCTCCTCCTCCTCCTCGATCCGGCCCTCCCAGTTCCAGGGAGTGGTGTGGAGCTTGTGCCTCCGGACCTCAGACGAGGCTGAGCTGTGGGGCTCCATCTGGGGCTTCACCTGCACCTGGACGTCCCTGGAAGACGGTGATAAAACCAGAGTCTGTATGCTGAGCTCAGGCAACGGGGAGATGGAGGTCCCCGGGAGCGGTTTGGGCGATCGGTTGTTCCTCTTGGGCGGTATAGGGGGGCTGTTCTGTGGTTTGGGCTGGAGGGAAGCAGGGAAACCTGGGGATGATGTCTCTGTTACAGAGGAGCTGGAGGGCCACTTGAAAGCTGGGCTGCCGGGGTTACTGAGGGCCGTGGGGCTGAAGTCAGGCCACTGGGTGCTGACAGCCGAGTCCGGGCTGCTCAGATAGAATGTCCGGTTGTTCTCCTCAGTATGAGCAGCCCGGATGGTTATCTTGGCCCTCTGGTTCTGACCCTCTTCTGTGAGCTCCACCTCCAGCTCGGAGTGCTGTTTTTGGGCCTGGACCTTCCCGTTCCCTCCTCCAGCGCTCTGAGGCCTCCTCTTCCTCTTGGTGCTCTCAGCATAGATGGGTTCTGACGACAGCGTCTGTCCGTCTGAGGGAGAGCTGGCTGACGAGGCTGAGAGGCTCTGAGGAATGGGACTATCTGGCCCAGCCAGTCCGAAGCCATCCGGCCCTGTGAGAGAGTCTGTGCTGCTGCGATAGGAACAAGAGTCTGACAGAGACAGAGTACCAGGCTCGGAGAGGAAGGAGCCGGTTCGGCCTCCTCCACAGGACTGGAGGTTGTGCCCTAGAGGCCCCGGAGATGCCCCCGAGCCCAGGGTGGTTAAGGATGGGACGGGAGAAGTACTGGACTGGTTGGTGTTCCCAGACGTAAGGCCCCCATTACTAGGGGCGGTTGTGGTGTTGATAAGACCGTTACCAATGCCGTTACCAGCTGTTGTTGTTACCGTGGCAATGATGTTGATAGCAATACCCAGAGGTGCTTTCACTTCCTGGATGGCCTGGACTGTGGAAGACCCTCTAGTGGTGGTCACCATGCGGACGCCATGTCCGTTGCAAGTACTCTTGGTGGTCTTGGTGGTCTTGGTGATCTGTTGCCTGTAGGATGAGTCACTGTTGCTATTCCCTTTCTCCAGACTGTGAGGCCCTCGGCTGTGTCCGTCCTCCTGGGTCACTAAGACACTGCTGATGATCGTACTAGAGTCCTTCTGGAGGGCTGACGGGGACAGAGAAGACCGGGGGCTGATGGGACCAGGGGAGAAACGGCTGCAGGGGTAGTCCGTCTTCTCAGGGACTGTAGTACTCTGTAGTACGGCCTCTCTCAGGGCCTTGTTACAACCTTTACTGTCTATGTAGATAGGGGACAGGCCCAACATCTTCTTAAGGCCCAGTCGGTCCACTGGGCTCTTCAGATTGTCCTGAGGGGAAACGTATTGAGGGGAAATACAATTCAAGGTTATAGAAAGCATACAGACATTATTGAATCACTTCACATTAAGTGACTCTAAAACCTATGGGTTTTATTCTAGATGTACTTAGTTAAATGCAAAGGCATACAGAGTCATACATTTGTATTTGAGTTAGTGAGATCTAACCTGTTCTATGTTCATGTTGAGGTCTGCCAGCATCTCGCTGGAGTCAGGGAGCATCATGGTGGGGCGAACGGCGATGGTGGGTTTGGAGTAGGGCACGGTCACTCCCTCCTCCTCCTCTCCCCCCAGACTGGTCCTCAGGGCACCACAGGGCACTATGCTGCCCCCGCTGGCACGGTGGGCGCTAAGCGGATGGAAGCAGTTCTTACACGAGCCGGGTTTCCACACGTGTTCTGAAAACTCACCGCAGGCCGACATGTTTGTCCGAAACGTATAGTTGATGTCAATGTAGGTGGGAGATGGGATGATCCGACATGGTTCGTAGTTGTACACAGAAGCCTGGTGTCACATGAAACCCTGCAGAGAGGAGAGAAGAAATCAGAATAACAATGTGAATAGAATTGTATTTACTGTGGCGATTCTCATTTTAAAAGCACTGTTTCTTATCTGAATTCCTTGAGTTAATCAATAACTATCATAACACAAAGGAATGCTATTGAGAGCAAACCGTGTTTGAGCTGAACATAACAGCGGTGGTTATGAACAAGACAAGTTCATTCCCCAATAGGTGGCCCAATGGAACAATTTGTCCCGGAGGTGATTTTATTTACCCGACCAAGTTCTAAGCAAAAATATATAAAATTAATAATAAAATGATTAAATTTTCATTATTGAACATAAAAAACTAAAATCACCAGGAAATCAGGTCAAAGTGATTTTAATTTAAGAAATCTGTTCCCAAGTATTCCCACTCATAAATAAAGCCATATGTGATCGTATCCCAATGTAATTAAGGTTTGAAATTATTCTGTTTTTGTCAAATACTATATTGGTTGGGATTCTTGTGGTCAATTTGCGGTGTACAAATTATTTATAATTATGTCGTCGTCCCCCCCCCCCCCCCCCGCCCATCTGCTCAAGGAAGAATCGAGCTGGATGTAATTGGGGACTCATAGTTTACAGTGTTTCCTATACCCAACAGATTTGTCAACCTGGAATCCCAGGTCCCCTACAGGTACACGCCAAGACAACAGTCAGACAATCGGTCACCTTTCTAGACTTTAACCCTTAACATTACACCATTCAGTTCTCTCTGTTGAATTACGAAATACAACTTCATTCATATCAATGCAATAAAAATATCACTTTTAAGGAAAAGGTATTTGAGAGTTGGTTGTGGTGTTGCGTAATGATCAGTACTTGGCACCCACTGATGAAAAGCACAAGGTGCAATACTTGGTTGCATCCTAACTGGCACCCTATTCCCTACATTGGTTAAAAGTACTGCACTAAAAAAGTATGGCAGGTAGCCTAGTGGTTAGAGCGTTGGACTAGTAACCAGAAGGTTGCAAGATCGAATCCCCCGAGCTGAAAAAGGTACAAATCTGTTGTTCTGCCCCTGAACAAGGCAGTTAACCCACTGTTCCTAGGCCATCATTGTAAATAATAATTTGTTCTTAACTGACTTGCCAAGTAAAATGTAGGGATTAGGGTGCCATTTTGGGACGCAACCCTTTCCTCTGGTCTCCTCTGCCTAATAGAGCTAGCATTATGTCTGGTTCAGGAAGCACCACAGCTGTCTGACTGCAGAGTAAACTACAACAGAAAGACTACAGTAAACAGCTCAGGATAATGATGCGTGTTTCATTGGTTCCACAATAATATTCTACCGATTCAATTTTCCCAGTGATTCTAACAAATTACTTATGGCCAAATCCATCAAGTGTCTTAATTTGTGTGGTCATGTGGTACCAGTAAGTTTAAACTATACCAGGCTTTAACCTCTGTAGTAAACTCAACACGCTCCACCACTATCACTCCACTGCAGTGTTCTTTGTAACTTCAGATGCCTCTGAGCTCTGTCCTCGTTCCCAGGCTTCCTAAATTAGAGGGTCCTACTTTCTGTTAAGCCCACGTGACCCCCAGGAACATAAAGGCGTTTAGAATGCAGTCTCCTGTTGTAGAACGCCTCAAAACATCCCAGAGGTCAGAATCCCAGAGGTCAGAATGCCTGGAATGTGGAGAGGCGCAAGTGTCAGACCACCACACCAGCAGCTCTTAACACCTCTCCCTGTGCAATTCATGTTAACGACTGGAGGACGGGGAGAAAATCAACACGACTAGAGGGTTCGTCTGTCTTGTTTCTCCTAGGTGTTTCTCCTAGGTGTCCCCCCTCTGTCACACAGAGCTAAATACCCAGAGACAAGCTTTGGAAATGGCACACAGCAGTATACATATCCCCACCACCTAAAGTCATTAATAAAGCAATACAGGGGATGTAGCCTTATATAAAATCTGGTGGAATAACACAGATTACTAATTTAATATCAAACACTAGAAACTGGTATTGAGTTTCTAGCACTATAATATCTAGGGACCAACTATAGACATGGGTTGTAGGAGGGGAGTTTCTTGACTTAGTGAGATGCATGTTTACACCTACAGCATAATCTGATATTCCTTTGTTGTTTCTCTGACACAATAACAATCTGGAAAGCACTGGAAACAGCAATGATTGTTGTTTCAACTGTAGCCTATATTCAAATGTATGACTGATAGATGTATGGCACATGGTCGCCTTCTGAATGGTATAGTCAAATATGATCTTTTCAACTTTCTCATCAGCCTGGTTATCTACCTACAGTGCACTTGGAAAGTATTTAGACCCCTTACTGAATACTTATGTAAATGTGATATTTCAGTTTTTTTTATTTCTAAAAACCTGTTTTTGCTTTGTCATTATGGGGTATTGTGTGTAGATTGATGAGGGGGGAAAAAAATCTATTTTAGAATAAGGCTGTAACTGTGGAAAAGGTCAAGGGGTCTCTACTTTCCCAAATGCACTGTAATACCCAAAACAAAAACAAGACTGGACATGTGGTGAGAAGGAGTTTCATGTGAGGTTGTTGTCCATTTCTCCAGCTCCATCACCTCTAGAAATGTGAGGCTGATATCCATTTCTCCAGCTCCATCACCTCCAGAAATGTGAGGCTGATATCCATTTCTCCAGCTCCATCACCTCTAGAATTTTGAGGCTGATATCCATTTCTCCAGCTCCATCACCTCTAGAAATGTGAGGCTGATATCCATTTCTCCAGCTCCATCACCTCTAGAAATGAACACAACCAAATCCTCACACAGATTCTGAGTGTAGCCTACGCACTTTCTTCCTCAGTAAAAAAATGACATTTCTATGTAGGCCTAGTCCTGTACTCTAACAACTATATACACGAGTACGGTCAAGAGTCATGACACAAATTCAAGTCTGGGCTTTCTGTCATATAGCTGTTAAGAATTTCAGATGTCAAAATGGGAAAACAATGAAAAAAAGTGATCAGCAGGCAAAGGTGACCTTTGTGTCATTCCGCCTCTTGGGGACATAATAAAAACCATCGTTGTCTCTGTGAGTGCGAGTGTGTAATCAACTAGTGTTGCCTCTGCGCTGTAGCCTACCCCCTGCCGTCTCGGCCTAGCATGCAATAACACAACAGTGTCTGGAAGCCAAACTGCCTGACTCCTGTCGCCCTAACAACACACACAACACTACTGACCACACACACACACACACACACACACACACACACACACACACACAGTATTATTTGCTCAGGGCTAGCCTGATGCAGTGGGGAATGCAACCTGTGTGACAATGTTTAGACTCAGTGGCAACATTTTGACAGTCATAGGCAGATAACGACAGAGGGGCAGGGCTTTGTCAAAGAAAGAACAGCTGAAAAAAACAGATTGGTAGACTTTTACATTTCCAAGTTCAAAGTAGCCATGAAATACTTAAGACAATATTGATATTATGTGACCAGTAATTCAAGTCTTAGCACGCACGCACGCGCACATATTTGTGTGGGGGGGGGGGGGGTCTATGGATCGATACCTACATTCCTCGACTGTCTAATAAACGGAACAAAAAACGATATATTACCAAATAGAGACATACATTCTCAACTCCATCACGGACGATTTACATCGATTTATCGCAAGGGTCTACAAGGCATTGCCACGCAGTTTGTTTCACGCGATGAATGAATTCCTGTGCTGAAGCGCCTGGTTGAACATCGAGACTGAATTCCCCATTCAGTTGATCGAGCATTGGAACACATTGCTCCCTTCTCTGGAATGTCTTCTCATTCGAACCGCGACTCCTGAAGGTATCATTCATTCCATTTCTGAAACAAGTGGGATGCCTATAGCCTCCTAGAGGACGTGCCTCGTCCCTGACAATATCTATAGATCTATGTTGACATATTCAAGCTCCTTATCCTTGCTCAGCCATGGTCTCAAATAACATGTTTCACTTGTAGTATCTAAATGCGTCCTCCTGGTCTATGGTTACAGGCTAAGCATTATCACCTGTGACATATTCTTACCAAATAAGGGGGTTCTTATCCTGGTTATAAGGATGCAAAATACTAAGTAGACGGACAGCTATATGTTCAACAACCTATATAACGTTACATTAAACAAACAACGTTACTGGCTTAAATACACGTAACTGTATATGCGAATCTATTGGTCGGAGAAAAGACAAACGCGTCTCAGTTCTGTGTAAAATGTTTTTGCTTACCTGAGGACTTCTCTCGTTCTTGACTTGCCTGGCAACCCCTTCTCCCTCCCCAAAAAACTCAAAACAATGTAGGTCCCAAAAACAAATTGGCAAATGTTTATGTTATTTATCCCACGTCCAACGCACCGATAGGTAGCTTGGGAAATGTGTGGAGTCCCAGCAGGCAGCTTTGATCTGCGGCTCTTGAAACGCACAGCGAGATGAACTGGTGGAGGAACGGGCGACTGGTGAGCATGAAGCCCTTCAGCCAGGGGCGGAGCTTCCTAGTTAAATGAATAAACTACTCGTTGACTTGCAGACTAGTCCGGCCGCATTCAAGTGGTTGTAAAGTGGTTTCGGGTACTATTCAATTTAATTCAAAGGGGTTTTATTGGCATTTGAGACATATGTTTACATTGCCAAAGCCAGTGAAATAAACAATAAACAAATGTGAGAAGAAACACAAAACAACATCAACAAAAAAACATTTAAAAAATGAACAGTTAACATCGCAGTAAAACTAGCTGGAGCGGTGTCGGACCCCCCTGATCCTCATTATGACCGGGGCCAAAGGAGGCCCAACTCCGCATCGTCAGTACCATTCAGTATCATCCCATTCCACAACTGAAAGCTGAAACATCACTGTCACCTCACCGAACAGAGCTTCCAACCACACCTGTACACCGTTTTTTATTTTATCTTTATTGTTTGTGTATCACTTTGTCAAAACAGCCAGGCAAACGACACACACACACACACACAGAGAGTTGAGTTGACAACTCTTGCTTCAGGGCAGGCATACCCAAAAGGGACCTGTCTGTCTGTGAATTGTTTTCATCTGAGCAACCCATGATCCTAATATGCTGATAGGGGATTATTCATTATTCACTTTCAATGCAAATTGAAAACACTTGCCATCACCCTTGTTTCCTGATCTACAGGGGTGGCAGGTAGTCTAGTGGTTAGAGTGTTGGTTCAGCAACTGAAAGGTTGCTGCATCGAATCCCTGAGCTGACAATGTAAAAATATG